>NC_090272.1:177455692-177518192 GCF_040414725.1 Anabrus simplex
ATTGCTTTCCTCACTGGACTGCCTATCTCCTGCCTGTCGTAAGAGGTGACTGAAAGAGGAAGCCCAAGGGCTCTCATCTTGGGAAGGCCACCTAAATGAATTAGGTATTTCTCTCCAACTTTCTTGTCCGACCTTCCATGATCAACTCTTGTTTTCTTCCCATCCATCTGGTATTAAGTTTCCGAAGTCTAGGAGGTCTTTCATTTACACGTTCTTTCTTTTTTGCCGATACCTTCATTCTAATGAACCGAGCTCGATAGCTGCAGTCGCTTAAGTGCGGCCAGTACCAGTGTTCGAATCCCACTGTCGGCAGTTTTCCGAGGTTTCCCCATTTTCACACCAGGCAAATGCTGGGGCTGTACCTTCTTAAGGCCATGGCCGCTTCCTTCCCACTCCTAGCCCTTTCCTGCCCCACATTCGCCATAAGATCTATCTGTGTCGGTGCGACGTAAAACAAGTTCTAAAAAAAAAAAAAGAAATCATTCTCCTGAGTGCCGGACGTCTTCCAGTCTTAGTCATATTAATGTTAAGGGAGTATGGTTGCCCAGTTGTACTTCCTTACTTGCTTACTGGGCTAGAAGCTCTTTGAGTAGCACATTTCATAATATGAAGAAGCACAAGTCGTGCTTCCAATGTCATTACTCTGCACTACCCATACCTATCTCTGCCATACAGAAGGGTGAAACGTCGGTGAAGGGTACATTTTGTTCTAGTCAGTGTCAGTGCTAAACTTGTTATCGATACAGGACAAGAATTGTGTGAAAAACGCCTTAATAATATTGAATACTGTTTTCTAAATTTTTTATAGGTGTAAATTTTGGAACATTTTGCACTATTCAATTTCCGTCCCCATAAGGATATTTAGTTTGTGGCGTGATGAAGGAAAACTGACAGTAGATACAAGTTTTATTAGTCGATAAGCCACTCTTCAACTGTAACGCCCTTTGTGAAAAATTAAATGTCACTTATCCCATCTTCTGTCATTGAGAACATTATATGTACGCGACAATAGCTCCTTACCTGAATATACCAAGTGGGTCAAGGGTTAACGTTCCCACAACGAATTGTGTAGATATGCCTTTAGTATAACTTTAATTAGCATTTAAAATGTTCCTTCAACAATAAGAGGTCAGGAATGATTGTAGGTTCTGGTGGGATAATCATCGTACCAACAGAGAAAAGTTTCTTTTGTGGGTGGTCTGGGAATTCAGTGACCGTAAGACTGGATATGTGCATAACATTTCAATTGAACATCCATTTATTGAAAGCTAATGGGATGAAAGGGACACAATGTTGTAGAAGAATGACTAAATGTGGTAGTAAGTTTAAAACGTAGATTTTATTGTTAGTAGGCCTATATCCAGTTTAAGAGGGATGCTTAAAAACTTTTGTTATTATTTATTATTTAGCGTATGGCATACAAATACATTATTACAAATGAACAACAATAACCAATGAACAAAACTACAAACAAATATCTAGATCTTATACGTACTCAATACATTTTGGGGTTGCCATCAAGAAGTCTTCATATGGTCCTCCATATGCTCTGATGCTGCATTCCTCCCTGATGTGTTTAATAGTTTGTCGCGGTGCACCACAGTCGCATAGCGGTGAGGAGAGCATTCGCCATTTAAAAAGTGAATCCCCACATCTTCCGTGTCCCGTCCTGAGTCGGTTGAGCATTGACCATACCTTGCGAGGTTGATCAAACCCTGGAACTGTCTTATCGATGCATGGCATTTTCAGGCATGTAGCTGGAGCATTTTGCATCCATTCTTCCCTCCAGGAATCGGTGATGTTGAACCCGATGTGATTGATCTCGGCTGCAAGAGGTGGATGTCTCGAACGAAGTCATTTGATTTCTCAAAAACTTTCATTGGTTGAGACAGAAAATCCACTCAGGATAGCTGCCCTAATACTAGGGAAACCACGAAGGTTCAGCCTACTGATTAATACATAAGGACAGTGCCGACGCTGCGATAAGGACCCCGCAGACCCCATGGGGCGGAGGGGGGGTGCATGGCTTGTGAGGGGTCCATTACTGTTTCTTAGTTCAGTAACATATTGATAAAACTAAAGTACACAACCCAGTATTATTTGTATTACAGAGGCTTATTTCAAACTTAGGCCGTCGGCATGCAGACTTTCTTTAATCAATAGGAGTGTTCGAGTCGTTGGCTGAACGGTCAGCGTACTGGCCTTCAGTTCAGAGGGTCCCGGGTTCGATTCCCGGCCGGGTCGGGGATTTTAACCTTAATTGGTTAATTCCATTGGCACGGGGGCTGGGTGTATGTGTTGTCTTCATCATCATTTCATCCTCATCACGACGCTCAGGCCGCCTAAGGGCGTCAAATATAAAGACCTGCACCTTGCGAGGCGAACCCATCCTGGGATATCCCGGCACTAAAAGCCATACGACATTTCATTTCATCAATAGGAGTACAATAGTTATTTCTGAAAGAATATGTGTTTCCCAACCTGTTCCAATAATAAACATCCCTTGCTGCTACTCACAACAATCAACAAGGCTTTTGAAGTTTTGAGAGCCCAGGAGTCAGCGAAGATATTATAACGAGATATCCTCCTTATCTAAACTGTAAATACTGAAGTTTCGAGCCTGTTTGTAACTCTCGGCAGTCAGTGTAGCTATGTAGGCTTACCATGGGCGGTTGAGTTGTAAATTATTTGGTCCTAGGAACGAGATTATTTCTTAATACTGTGACGGTCAGCGTGTTTTGGTTACTGTAATTGGAATGTGCATATCTTTTGTGTAGGTATGTTCGTATCATATAAGTGTATTATTTTAATTCCTTATTATTATTATTATTATTATTATTATTATTATTATTATTATTATTATTATTATAGTTGCGTCGTTGTTGTTCGTTGTAATAATATACAACTCTGCACAACGAAATAAATTTGAAAATTTCCTTATCACGAAACGAGGGGGCCATTTTCAATTATTTTCTGTGGGGGGTGGGGCAGCTTCTTAGCACCGCTACTGCATAAGGACTACAAGAAAATACTTTTAATTAATTTTCATTTACAGTTTTTTAAATGTTGCAATATTTATTAATGTTAACATTGATGGTTCATGTTTGTGGGTTACTGTAGTCACGTCCTAGTTCGTGAACCATGGGCAACGGCTGAGTGGCCTAGTAAGTGGTCCTGAGAGTCGGGATACCAGTTGCTATGGAATGGGAGTGGGCATCTCGGACATATTCTGAGTCGTGGCCCTCCTTGTGCTCAGGCGGCTAGGACTATACAATTCACCGGTGGTCCATAACCCGTTAGAGGAGAGATCCTCACTTGGACTATGTGCAAGTAGGGCAGCATCCTGCTTCATGAATTTACCGAGCTCAGAACACTTTAAGCAAGCCTCGGACCTATGGGAGTAATGGAGTCCCACTCCCATTTGACAGGCGAGGGACTCCTTGGAAACAACTTGGCGAACGAAATGGAATTCGATGGGGAGCTATCAATATTAATGGGGCTTATGGAAGAAAGAAGGTAGAACTGGCTGAGTCAGCAAAGATGATGCATCTGGATGTGCTAGGAGTAAGTGATATTCGGGTAAGGGGAGATAATGAGGAAGAGATAGGAGATTATAAAGTGTACTTGACGGGTGTTAGAAAGGAAAGGGCAGAGTCTGGGGTAGGGCTCTTTATCAGGAATACCATTGCACGCAACATAGTTTCTGTTAGGCACGTAAATGGGCGAATAATGTGGGTAGATTTGTCAGTTGGAGGAATTAGGACTAGAATTGTGTCCGTGTATTCACCATGTGAGGGTGCAGATGAGGATGAAGTGGACAAGTTTTCTGAAGCATTGAGTGACATCGTGGTCAGAATCAACAGCAAGGATAGAATAGTGCTAATGGGCGATTTCAATGCGAGAGTTGGGAATAGAAATGAAGGATACGAAAGGGTGATTGGTAAATGTGGGGAAGGTATGGAAGCTAATGGGGATGGAAAGCGTTTGCTGGACTTCTGTGCTAGTATGGGTTTAGCTGTTACGAATACATTCTTCAAGCATAAGGCTATTCACCGCTACACATGGAAGGCTAGGGGTACCAGATCCACAATAGACTATATCTTAACAGACTTCGAATTCAGGAAATCTGTTAGGAATGTACGAGTTTTCCGCGGATTTTTCGATGATACAGACCACTATCTGATCTGTAGTGAACTAAGTATCTCTAGGCCTAGAGTAGAGAAAGTGAAATCTGTCTGCAAACGAATAAGGGTAGAAAATCTCCAGGACGAGGAAATTAGACAGAAGTACATGGATATGATTAGTGAGAAGTTTCAAACAGTAGACAGTAAGCAGGTTCAGTATATAGAAAGTGAATGGGTGGCATACAGGGATGCTGTAGTAGAAACAGCAAGGGAATGCCTAGGAACAACTGTGTGTAAAGATGGGAAAAGGCGAACATCTTGGTGGAATGATGAAGTGAGAGATGAAAGAAACAAAGCGAAACAAATAGTTGTTGAATCCAAAAAGAAGTCATGGGAAGATTTTGGTAATAACCTGGAAAGGCTAGGTCAAGCAGCAGGAAAACCTTTCTGGACAGTAATAAAGAATCTTAGGAAGGGAGGGAAAAAGGAAATGAACAGTGTTTTGAGTAATTCAGGTGAACTCATAATAGATCCCAGGGAATCACTGGAGAGGTGGAGGGAATATTTTGAACATCTTCTCAATGTAAAAGGAAATCATCAAGGTGGTGTTGCAAACAGCCAAGCTCATGGGGAGGAGGAAAATGATGTTGGTGCAATTATGCTTGAGGAAGTGGAAAGGATAGTAAATAAACTCCATTGTCATAAGGCAGCAGGAATAGATGAAATTAGACCTGAAATGGTGAAGTATAGTGGGAAGGCAGGGATGAAATGGCTTCATAGAGTAGTAAAATTAGCGTGGAGTGTTGGTAAGGTACCTTCAGATTGGACAAAAGCAGTAATTGCACCTATCTATAAGCAAGGGAACAGGAAGGATTGCAACAGCTATCGAGGTATCTCATTGATTAGTATACCAGGCAAAGTATTCAGTGGCATCTTGGAAGGGAGGGTGCGATCAATCGTTGAGAGGAAGTTGGATGAAAACCAGTGTGGTTTCAGACCACAGAGAGGCTGGCAGGATCAGATTTTCAGTATGCGCCAGGTAATTGAAAAATGCTACGAGAGGAATAGGCAGTTGTGTTTATGTTTCGTAGATCTAGAGAAAGCATATGACAGAGTACCGAGGGAAAAGATGTTCGCCATACTGGGGGACTATAGAATTAAAGGTAGATTATTAAAATCAATCAAAGGCATTTATGTTGACAATTGGGCTTCAGTGAGAATTGATGGTAGAATGAGTTCTTGGTTCAGGGTACTTACAGGGGTTAGACAAGGCTGCAATCTTTCACCTTTGCTGTTCGTAGTTTACATGGATCACCTGCTGAAAAGTATAAAATGGCAGGGAGGGATTCAGTTAGGTGGAAATGTAGTAAGCAGTTTGGCCTATGCTGACGACTTGGTCTTAATGGCAGACTGTGCCGAAAGCCTGCAGTCTAATATCTTAGAACTTGAAAATAGGTGCAATGAGTATGGTATGAAAATTAGCCTCTCGAAGACTAAATTGATGTCAGTAGGTAAGAAATTCAACAGAATTGAATGTCAGATTGGTGATACAAAGCTAGAACAGGTCGATAATTTCAAGTATTTAGGTTGTGTGTTCTCCCAGGATGGTAAATATAGTAAGTGAGATCGAATAAAGGTGTAGTAAAGTTAATGCAGTGAGCTCGCAGTTGCGATCAACAGTATTCTGTAAGAAGGAAGTCAGCTCCCAGACGAAACTATCTTTACATCGGTCTGTTTTTAGAATAACTTTGCTTTACGGGAGCGAAAGCTGGGTGGACTCAGGATATCTTATTCATAAGTTAGAAGTAACAGACATGAAAGTAGCAAGAATGATTGCTGGTACAAACAGGTGGGAACAATGGCAGAAGTGTACTCGGAATGAAGAGATAAAGGATAATTTAGGAATGAACTCGATGGATGAAGCTGTACGCATAAACCGGCTTCGGTGGTGGGGTCATGTGAGGCGAATGGAGGAGGATAGGTTACCTAGGAGAATAATGGACTCTGTTATGGAGGGTAAGAGAAGTAGAGGGAGACCAAGACGACGATGGTTAGACTCGGTTTCTAACGATTTAAAGATAAGAGGTATAGAACTAAATGAGGCCACAACACTAGCTGCAAATCGAGGATTGTGGCGACGTTTAGTAAATTCACAGAGGCTTGCAGACTGAACGCTGAAAGGCATAACAGTCTATAATGATAATGTATGTATGTATGTATGTATGTATGTATGTAACATTGATGCTTTCACTTGTAGACATGATATGGGCGTTTGGGCTTATGCAGCGTCAAGAAAACAAGGTGAAACTTTTTACATTTTGCAGAGAAATTTGCCCCGCTGCTTCAGAAGAAAGTCTCGGCTGTCAACGAGGAAGTCTTTTACAGTAATGAGGGTTTGAATTTAAGTACCGTTGGAGAATTGTAGTGGTAAGTTCATTCGTTACCAGGTGGCTCGCTGTATGCTGGCACAGCGCTCCAAGCGGGAGCTGACGACAACATTAAGGTCCAAACACGGCCGACTGGGTCCCTCGCTGTAAGGAGCTAACTAGAGCGACGCATCAAGTCGGCCGTGGTCCAAATGAGATGCTATACAAGTTTGAAAGTAGCTTGGAATGAACCAACTGGTGATGACGACAGTACGAATTTATAAAACACCGAAACGAAATAATATAGAAAGGACAGGGAAGAGAGCTACCTACATAAATCCTTAATGGCTGGCAACCACGTATTACTTAATTGATAGCCAGAGTCCCTGTTGAACTTGTTAGGATTTTTACGTATTTCCACAGTTTCACCTGTAGTGTTTAGTGTGTTTAAGAGCTCGAAGATCTTGGAACACGAAATCAGTAATTTATTCAAATTACTTTTGAGTTATGCAGGTTATTTTACACCATTTTGAGTGAATCTCTCAAAATCGCACTTTACATTTCTCGTAAAACAGTACTAGGTAGTCGAACCTTTTTAAAATATTCACAGAGAAATTTGTGATTGTTCCACGCGTACCAAACAGCATGCCAATAACTTCCAAGTCACGACACCAAGGCTCATAGTTTCTTTTCTGTAGCTACCTCTTTGGACTGCTTTTCATTATCGCTCAAATCTGACTGTTTGATCGATAATGACCCCGTTGTTGGATTTTCTATCGATGACTACGATGTTCGCTCGTTTAATGAAATTTTCAGCTGACGTAAAGGTTAGTTCCTCGTAAACTTCGAACTGGTTTGTATTTCGAAAGCAGTCAACTATCCTTCCTCTTAGTCTATGGTGCCCCCTTTTGCGGCAGAAACCAAGAACATGAGGAAGGGTTTCAATCTCGTTGCGCTCACGGCAACGTGCATCTAGGTTTCTTCCGGGAACAGTGTTGCCAACTTAGCGGATTTTCCGATAAATTTGGCGGAATTAGAAGACTGTCGGCGGAGAAATATACCATTTAGCGGACAGCGGATTTTTTTTTGCGGAATTCTAGATTTATTATAGCGGAATTTAGCGTTTAATCCATTTTACTTTTAAAAAAAAAATGTACTCCAGTCTGTCTCTGAGCTATTCCGTATTTTTTATTGTCAGGAGCTGGCAGTCACATGAGGAAAACGTTATTTGGATTTGATGCTATGAGATCATGGTATCATAAATTTGTAATGCGTGGGGAAAGGTTATTTATCTCTTAGTTGACGAATGACGACAGATAATGAAACTGTGAGAGCGTAGCATTTGTATTTATGCTATAAGGAAGACCGTTTAATGAACTGGCCTGTTCTGTGTGTGATCTTTGAGGTAGGGGATTCACCTAGTTTGCACCCGGCAGTAAAACGCCTACAAGTTTTAGCTCGCCGGCTCGCAGGCAGGGGGTTAATCCCAGTGGAACTCACAGATCAGGTGAGTACAGATATTTATTATTATTATTATTATTATTATTATTATTATTATTATTATTATTATTATTATTATTATTATGTGCATATGGACCCAATGGATCACGCAAAGCTCTAACGATTCTGTTTTTTGAGTTGCCAAACAGCTCTCATCCTTTCTCCGTGGATCCTTTTTCGTTCTTCTGTCCACTTTGCTCCAGTCTTCTTTTTCACTTCGTTCTCTGGTTGCACTTTCCATCCATTAATTTTTTTCCTACAGAGGTTTCTATCCGCGGTGTCAATTGAGTTCATCTGGGACTTTTCCAGATCCTTCTTCACTTCCAGTACCCATGGAATATTTTTTGGATGCTTTATGTAGGTGAGAATCTTGTGTGTCGGTCTACTTGCCGGCAATCTGTGGACGTGCCCATAAAATTTCAGACGTCTTTTGCGGATGTCTGCTGCAATGTTGGAAAGCTCTTCTGTCACTTTGCGTGACCTCAGTCTATATCCATCTTCTGTTTTTCGGGGGCCGAGAACATTTCTCAGATTATTATTATTATTATTATTATTATTATTATTATTATTATTATTATTATTATTATTATTATTATTATTATTATTATTATTATTATTATTATTATTATTATTATTGCCCATTATTTGAGATTGGATTTCTTGGCGGAATTTTAGCGGATTTTTAGTAGTATTTAGCGGATCTTGAAAATATAAGTTGGCAACACTGTCCGGGAATCCTAAGAACTGCGACAACATTGCAGTTCATTTTTATGGCGTTAGTCCATTATTTCCTGCATTGAAATATTCACCTCAATTAGCTAATAAAAAATATCTGCCAAATATGACAGTTCTAATACCACGAATGATTTAGCAGCAGTTCATAAAACACCTCTTGAACTTTCACCTTAAAAATATACTGCTCACTAAAAAAAACGTATCAAACGTTGGGTCGGCTGTAATACTTTGTGTGCCTTAATTTTGCAGACGTAGATTATACAGAACCAAAACATGTTCAATTATTTGTACAGAAACCAAAAATGAAAAAAAAGTACGCACACGCTTACACTTGGTTGTCGCAAACAGACACAGTGGTCCAAAACCGAAAATCACTGCAATTGAATGCAACTAAAAACAAACTGAAACTTACACTTAACACTTTTCAGTTCTCTTTATTCCCACCTCTGGTTCGTTGCACAGCAGCACACCAGCGTGGTATGGTTCTGATAAGCTTCCGATTTGCATCCTGGGGGATGACTTCCATTCTTCAAATAAGGCTTGTGCCACCTCCTGGAGTGTGCTGGGTTGCTGTGAGAGATTCTGGATACGCCTACCAAGTTGATCCCACAGATGCTCGATACAATTGAGGTTGGGGATACATGCGGTCCAATCCATTACTTGAATTCCAGAAGCTGCAAGGAAGTCTCCGGTGGCCCTAGCGGAATGTGCAGTGGCTCCATCATGCACTAATGTGAAATGTTGCCCACTATTGTCTGTGACCGGTAATACATGGTTCTCCAGAACCTCCTCAATGTAGCGCACAGCTGTCAATCGTCCCTGAATGATGTAACGTCCGACTGCCATAACCTCTACATCGACGTTCTACGAGTTTCTGCAAACTTCGTCGCATGTACATCTCCACATACTCTACAAGTTTATGTTTCTACAAGACTATAATGCTATTATTATTGTCTGCTCTGCTTATCAATACTTCTTCCTATCATCGAATTACCTTACTTTGCTCACCTGTCGTTACCCTCCGACCTTTCTCGACACACTGCCCGCTGTCTTTCTGTCTGCCTCGCACCTACTACGTCATCTGCTACGTCACTTGATCTTTCTCGAATGAACTAGTCTTCGCTTTCGGGCGTGTATATATTGGACTGCTTGGCCCGTCTTCGGCAGACTGGCATCATCCTTTGTAAATAGTGTGTGTGTGTGGAGGGACTACGGACCTCGCACGGCTTGCCGTGTGCTGCGCCATTTTCTTCCCTACGAGCTGATGGAATTATTCTGAAAGGACTTTGGTGAGCTAAACATATTATTTGCTATACTTGTTTTTGGAAACTTTAATATTCGGCCTGTTTCGGCATGTTGAGAGATGGCATGCTATGAAAACTTTCAAGGCCTTGGCATCGAGTTTGATTTATTGCCACCTTCAAAACTGATTAAGTTTAATTGATTCTTAGTGCTGAATACTTGGTGATGTGGACTGAGCCTAAACATCGTCAAACAGAAAATTTTCACAACTTTAGACGATTAAAAAAAATTCTATTGGCAGATCAGACATTCTCCAGCATTACGCAGTCGGAGTTTCCTTTCTTTTCATCCTCACTTGTCCTTATTGTACTGATCCTCCTTTTTACCCTACCCTTTTTTCTTTTATTAGGTGTGTATACTTTTTATATTAGGGCGCCCTGGAGGCGTATTTGGGTTTTTTAGTGTGGCCAAATATTTTCTTGATCCTCATGGTAAAAACTGTTACTTGTTGTCTCGAAATTTGATCAGATAATAATATTTAGAAATATCTTCTGAGGTGATTGTGAGTGTGACACCTCTCTATTCAAAATATAAATGGTAATATTTGAGAAAACTGGTTTTGGCCGAGATTCACGCTGACACAGTGATTCTATTGTAATGATTTTTCTTTTTTTTTAAATTTTTTGTCCTAACTTATCTGAGGGTTAGTCCCCTTTCTAAAACGGGGACCCGAGCTGTTTTGTCTTTGTAAAATCAATGCCTGGGATTTTTTTCCTCGGACTATATTTTTCTTGTTTAACAAGGTGCATATTATATATATATATATATATATATATATATATATATATATATATATATATATATATATATATATATATATATTGGTCAAATTTATTCTGTAGGTTTTAGCTTAATTATCCCTTTGATTATTTCCTACAATACCCAGAGTATATTTGAGGATCTTGTTTTTTCCAAAAATGTTAATGTGTGCTGTATTCTCGTTAAAGCTGCTGTTTCCAATACACTTGGTCATTTAAAAACTTTTAGCAACGTGGTGTTCTTTTTTGATTTTCTTTTTTGGTACCATCCACGGTAAACCTCTCCTACTATCCCTCCCCCAGTATTGCTTCTGCTCACTCTGCTGCTTTCTTGTTTTATGTGATCGACTCCTCGCTGCAGTGTTGCCTATGCATAGACCTCGTTTTAGTGGTTTAAGTGTGTTGCACATAACGTCACATATGGTAGCAGACATTTTTTTCTTCCCCATTTTCATCATATTCTCTTGTTTAAATTGATACACTTTTTTGGTTTCTCCTTAGATCTTTTCGCGTTTTATATTGGTTGTTCTAGTAACACTATGGCTTGCTTTTCGGATAATTTTCGATTGGGCGCCGATAGCGTTTCATCTCCACCCCCACTATATCATACTCGGTCTTTACCTGAGGTTTCGACTAGTAACTTCATCTCCTTCTCTGATACCCCAACATTATCTTCCCCTGTTAATTCTTCCGCTTTGCTCAGTGATTCAGAGGGCAAGCCCTCCTCATTACCTCAACTTCATTCTATGCCTCCCGATCCACATTTCTACCCCCCTCCCCCTTCACTACCTCAATACACGCCTGTTGATGCCTCTCTCAATGTACAGATCATAAAACAATCTCTTGATCAAGTCCCTAAATTACAATCTACTGATCCTCAGAGTTTGACCTTGTGGCTCTTTTCTGCACGAAAATTTCTAAATATTGGTTTAGCTTCTTTTCCTCAGTTAATGGGATTACTGTCCCCTAAAACAACCGGGTTTTTTACTAAATTTTGGGTTGATAATATGTCAAGTTTTTCCAATTGGTATCAACTTCGGAATGTCATACACAACTATTTCTTACCTTATGAAATACGTTGCAAGCTGAGCCTTGAATTTATTCGTCGTCATCAACTTCCCACTGAACCTGCTCATGACTATCTTGATTCGATTACGACCTATAGTGATATTTTAAACATTGCTCACTCGGTCAATGATTTAATTTCTATCGTTCAATTCTACGCTACTCCTTCCTTTCGGCAGCTTTTCG
This sequence comes from Anabrus simplex, assembly GCF_040414725.1. NCBI lineage: Eukaryota > Metazoa > Arthropoda > Insecta > Orthoptera > Tettigoniidae > Anabrus > Anabrus simplex. The sequence goes on from NC_090272.1 coordinate 177,467,729, forward strand.
ATGCCTTAAATCCTCCTACGTCCATGTTTCAGCTTTTTAATTTAGCTCAATCTCACGCCATTCATTCTCTTGGAGATATTTCTTATTACTCATCTATCCCCCCTCCTCTCCATTCTCGTCCTTTACCTTCTACATCCGTTTCTCCTGCTAATACTCCTTCTCCTATTATTTGCTTCCGTTGTAAAGGAAAGGGTCATATATCTCGGAATTGTGCTACTCCCTATTCGGGAAACGTAGTTTACCCGCGTCATTAGACAGTAGGCGTAACAATGGGCAAAATCTGTCTTCTCTTCTTCAGTCCCCCTCTACTCTTGTTTCAAATGTTCGATCTTTGCCGTCTGAATTTTCTTCTCAACTTATTTTGACGGAAAGTTCGTCATTTTTACCTCCTACTTCTCATATTGTCTTGACTATTAATAATGTCCCTTCCGTCGCTCTTCTTGATTCAGGGGCTGCTGTTTCTTTAATCAGTTTATCTTTCTTTGAATCTCTGAAAAAGGTATTTTCTCACCTTCATTTTCTTCCTTCCACTGTCCGTTGTGTTTCGGCTTCTAATTACCCTATTGATGTTCTTGGTCATATTTCTCTCACTGTTAAAATTCAACATTTTTCTTGGCCGTTTACCTTTCTTGTCGTTTCGGAATTATCTTGTCCTCTTATTTTAGGCTATGATTTTTTTTCCCACACTGGTCTTATTTTTGATTCTATGAACTCTACGATTTCTTTTCATTTTTCAAAAACGGTTATTCCATTAATTAATATTGCTGATTATCCTTCTTCAACTTCATCCATGTCTCACAGTATCAATTCTATTCATTCTGATCAAATTGATTCTTTGTTAACTGAATTTTCTGATGTCATTACTCCTGTTCTTGGTACGGTCAAAAATTTCAAGGCTCATATTGACTTAATTGATTCTACTCCTGTTCGTTCATCCCCCTATTTTCTCAGCCCTCCTCGCATGAAAATTTTAAATCAATTAATTGATAAAATGCTTCAGGACAAAACCATAATTCCTTCTTCTTCTAATTATGCTTCCCCTGCCTTTATTGTCGATAAACCCGATGGATCTTCGAGATTTATCGTGGATTATCGTAAATTAAATGGGCGTATACTCTACGATTCCTATCCTATGCCCAAATTGCAGTCCGCTTTTCAACATTTTTCTAACGCCAAATATTACTCCATTTTCGATCTTAATTCTGCATACAATCAAATTCCCCTAGATGAAATTAGCTCCCGTTACACTGCCTTTATTACTCCTAATGGTCTTTTTCAGTTTAAGAAAGTTCCTTTCGGACTTAATTTAGGCTCTCAAATTATGCAACGCTTTGTTGATTCACTTTTTTCTGACATAAAATATCAATATTTGTTCCCATTTATTGATGATATTTTGATCTATTCCCCTGATCTTTCCACTCACCTACAGCATGTTCGTGAAGTATTAACGCGTCTTCGTTCCGTGGGTTTAACGGTTAATCCTTCTAAAGTCTTAATTGCTCAAACTTCGATTAAGTTTCTAGGTCATATTCTCAGTTCTAATGGTGTTGCTGTCGATCCGGATAGGGTTTCTGCCATCCATAAAGTCCCACCCCCACAGAACTTAAAGCAGTTACGTTCCTTTCTTGGTATGGTCGGATTTTATGGAAAATATATACCTAATTTTTCCCATATTTCCGAACCTCTTAACTTATTGAAACGCAAAGGCGTAAAGTTTCACTGGGGTGACTTACAGCAAAATGCTTTTTCCTGTTTAAAAACCAAACTATCTCAAGCTCCTCTCTTACAAATTCCTGATTTTAACATTACATTTGAGCTTTCTACTGATGCTTCCGATGTCGCCATTGGCGCTGTCTTGCAACAAACTATACAGGGCGAAACCCGCCCTATTGCCTATTATAGTCGTTTACTATCACCTGTGGAACGTAAATATTCCGTTTATGAACGGGAAGCACTTGCTTTAATCCTTTCAATTGAACATTTTTCCGACTATCTCGATCATCGCGAGTTTATCGTCAGCACTGACAACCAGGCACTTTCTTGGTTACTTAATAATGCTCCGAAAATCGGACGTACTGGTCGCTGGTTGCTTCGTTTGTCACGTTTCAAATTTTCTTTGAAATTTATTTCTGGTTTTCAAAATTCGGTCGCTGATGCGTTGTCTCGCCTATTTGACGATCATCATCTTGCTGATTCCGAAATACACCACCTTCCGGTTGCTATGGTAAATTCTATTTCTTCTCTTACTGATTTTCCTTTGTCCTTTCAGTCCTGCCAAGACCATCAAAATCTCGATCCATACTGCCAACAATTGAAAAACGATATTTCTTCTAATGATTATTCTGGGCCTTTTCGCATTGTAAATCAACTTCTTGTCTTTAAACCTACTCCTCGGGCTACTCCTCGTCTGGTTCTCCCCTCCGCATTACGCCCCATGATATTTCAATATTTTCATGGATCCCCAACTGGTGGACATTTTGGAATGGCGAAATCTTATTCTCGCATTGCCTCTCAGTTTTATTGGCCCCAAATGCGAAAGGATGTTTTCTCTTGGGTCCGATCTTGCGACCTGTGCCAAAAGCATAAGCCCCAAAATCATCAACCTTTTGGGACATATGCAGCCTCTCCCTCTACTTACCCGGCCGAGAAATTCTATATCGACATTGTCGGTCCTTTGGTCAAATCTTCCAAATCAAACTCCTACATCTTTACTTTATTGGATGGTTTTTCCAAATTTCTTGTTGTACGCCCATTACGTAACATTTCTTCCCAGATTATCATTAATTTACTAACTAATCACGTTTTTCCTCTTATAGGCATTCCTAAAATTCTGGTCTCTGATAACGCGTCAATTTTTACTTCAAAAGTTTTTTTATAATTTCTGTTTTTCTTATGGTATCAAAAAGGTCTGTACCTCACCCTATCACCCTCAGGCAAATGTTGTTGAACGTTACCACCGGAATCTTAAATCTTTTCTTTCCATTTTTCATTCCCAAGATCAAAAGTCATGGGATACTGAACTCCCTCACTTTTGTCTAGCTTTAAATGCTACTGTTAATGACTCTACCTCCTTTTCTCCCGCTAAACTCTTCTTGGGAAGAGATCTTCATACTCCTCTATCTTTAAACTGGAACCTACCCTCTTTATTGCTTACCCCTCCTCATTTACTCACTGACTCTCAACTTCGGGAAGCTCTTGGTAATTTAAATCATGCCAGGGACCTTTACCGTAAAACATGTAATTCCCGTCTTCGTCCGCCTAAGTTCAAGCTTTTTGATCAGGTTTTGTTAAAAAACCATCCCATTAGTTCTACCCAACATCATATTTCGGCTAAGCTTTCCCCTTTATGGATTGGCCCATACCGAATTCTTTCTTTCCCTTCTTTGGTTACTGCTCAATTGCAGTCTCTCTCCAACCCTCAGGATATTCGGCAGGCCCATTTTTCCGAACTTAAGAAGTTTTCCTCCTGAACCTTCTTGCGTACTGAGGGAGAGTCTCTTTTTGTTTATTATTTGGTATTTGGATTTATTTTCTGTTTGCTTTGTTTGTTCTGGTCCACATCTCTGAAAATTTATTTTTCTCTCTTGGCTCACCCAGTCCTTTTTTTTTTCTCTTTTCCCTCCACCCACACACACTTTTGATGTCAGACTCTCCCATGCCCCTTTCTTGTATTGTTCTTGCTTTTTATTTTCATGGGAAACTTCCTGTCATTTTTTTATTTGGCCACTTAGTCTACTATGTATTGGTCCGACCGCTTTTCATTGTTCCTACTTCCTTCTTCTTTCCTTTTTCCCTTTCCCTTCTTTTTCTCTGTTTTCCTTGTTTTGCTTGCTTCTTGTTTTCCATACTTCTGTTGTTCCTTTTTCTTTTTTCCGATACTGCGTTTCTTCTGGTCGCCGATCATCGATTCCGGTGGAGAAGCTGCTCTTGGACATCCCTGCTGCTGCTGCTGCTGCTACGCCTACTTGCTTTCGCCCATCCTTCGGATTCCGCCCGGTGGCAGGAATATGTAACGTCCGACTGCCATAACCTCTACATCGACGTTCTACGAGTTTCTGCAAACTTCGTCGCATGTACATCTCCACATACTCTACAAGTTTATGTTTCTACAAGACTATAATGCTATTATTATTGTCTGCTCTGCTTATCAATACTTCTTCCTATCATCGAATTACCTTACTTTGCTCACCTGTCGTTACCCTCCGACCTTTCTCGACACACTGCCCGCTGTCTTTCTGTCTGCCTCGCACCTACTACGTCATCTGCTACGTCACTTGATCTTTCTCGAATGAACTAGTCTTCGCTTTCGGGCGTGTATATATTGGACTGCTTGGCCCGTCTTCGGCAGACTGGCATCATCCTTTGTAAATAGTGTGTGTGTGTGGAGGGACTACGGACCTCGCACGGCTTGCCGTGTGCTGCGCCATTTTCTTCCCTACGAGCTGATGGAATTATTCTGAAAGGACTTTGGTGAGCTAAACATATTATTTGCTATACTTGTTTTTGGAAACTTTAATATTCGGCCTGTTTCGGCATGTTGAGAGATGGCATGCTATGAAAACTTTCAAGGCCTTGGCATCGAGTTTGATTTATTGCCACCTTCAAAACTGATTAAGTTTAATTGATTCTTAGTGCTGAATACTTGGTGATGTGGACTGAGCCTAAACATCCTCAAACAGAAAATTTTCACAACTTTAGACGATTAAAAAAAATTCTATTGGCAGATCAGACATTCTCCAGCATTACGCAGTCGGAGTTTCCTTTCTTTTCATCCTCACTTGTCCTTATTGTACTGATCCTCCTTTTTACCCTACCCTTTTTTCTTTTATTAGGTGTGTATACTTTTTATATTAGGGCGCCCTGGAGGCGTATTTGGGTTTTTTAGTGTGGCCAAATATTTTCTTGATCCTCATGGTAAAAACTGTTACTTGTTGTCTCGAAATTTGATCAGATAATAATATTTAGAAATATCTTCTGAGGTGATTGTGAGTGTGACACCTCTCTATTCAAAATATAAATGGTAATATTTGAGAAAACTGGTTTTGGCCGAGATTCACGCTGACACAGTGATTCTATTGTAACGATTTTTCTTTTTTTTTTAAATTTTTTGTCCTAACTTATCTGAGGGTTAGTCCCCTTTCTAAAACGGGGACCCGAGCTGTTTTGTCTTTGTAAAATCAATGCCTGGGATTTTTTTCCTCGGACTATATTTTTCTTGTTTAACAAGGTGCATATTATATATATATATATATATATATATATATATATATATATTGGTCAAATTTATTCTGTAGGTTTTAGCTTAATTATCCCTTTGATTATTTCCTACAATACCCAGAGTATATTTGAGGATCTTGTTTTTTCCAAAAATGTTAATGTGTGCTGTATTCTCGTTAAAGCTGCTGTTTCCAATACACTTGGTCATTTAAAAACTTTTAGCAACGTGGTGTTCTTTTTTGATTTTCTTTTTTGGTACCATCCACGGTAAACCTCTCCTACTATCCCTCCCCCAGTATTGCTTCTGCTCACTCTGCTGCTTTCTTGTTTTATGTGATCGACTCCTCGCTGCAGTGTTGCCTATGCATAGACCTCGTTTTAGTGGTTTAAGTGTGTTGCACATAACGTCACAATGACTACGAGGTCACTTTTAGGGTTCAATGAAGTTCCTCTTCAAACCATCACTGATCCGCCACTGTAAGCGATTGTTTCCTGCACGTTGCAAGACAAATTTCGTTCTACTTGACGTCGCCAGACTCGAATACGACCATCTGACCCAGAAAGCTGAAATATGGATTCATCGGCAAAGAATACTGGAGTCCAGTGTCGGAGTTGCCAGTTGACATGTCGTTGTGCAAATTGCAGACGGCATCTTCGGTGATGAGGGGTCAACCGGGTCACTCTAAGCGGTCTCCGGGAATTGAGCTGACCTTCTCCTAGTCTACTGCGGACCGTCTGTATACTGACGACAGTCCCGTGTGCATTAATTAACTCACCTCGTAGGTTCCTGGCTGTACTGCGGCGATTTCGGAGGGCCTGTAAACGAAGTAATCGGTCCTCAGCTGGCGTTGTTTTCCGTTTTCTCCCTGAATCAGGTCATCGCTTGACATTCTGTAGCTCTTGATATCGCTGTCACAATTTGCAGAGGACTGGTTGGGACACTCGGAGCCGCTCTGCCACGTAACTCTGCATGCGTCCTTCCTTTAAGAGGGTTACTGTACGCATGGCTTTTTCTGATGGTAAATACCTTCCCATGTCTTGTGCTCTGTCCTGCCTGAGATGCTTACCAATACGACAGTTCACACAGCACTGACAGACCATGCCGTACGTCACGAGCCACTCCTGATTGGGGTGCGATCACAAAGATATCTGCTACGACTGGAGGGTTATATACTTGACTTCAATATTCCACCACATTAATGTCACCAAGGGATAAATAAAACAACCCTGCAGAGCACCATGGATGTAAAACAGCATGTGTGTACGCTAGTTCATGCCAATTGTTTTTTTTTTGTGAGCAGTGTAGTTTTCGGTTCACCTTTCAATTGGAGAAAGGACGAGTATTAATATGGTTGCTTCACAACCTGGATATAAACTCTCGATAGTTTTTCACAACAAGCTTTCCCAACTATGAGGGCTATTGAAAAAGAAACGAGCTGGAGGCTATAAAACGAAAACCGCCGAAAGGAACGTCAAGAAATTGTCTGCGGAAGAAGGTGCGATCTCTATAAGAGCGCTGAGGTCCTAAACTCCCCACTGGAGGCACACGGGTGCGCACCACGTGACGACTGATTGAGCACGCGCACCCGTTGATTGTCCACTGTACCCAGTCGTGCTGACAACAGTGAAATGGAGGCTTTAAAAGAAGAGCAAAGGGGTTAGAGCGTTTTCTGACAGCAGAAGGAGTGATGGGAACGAAAATTTATCGAAGAACGGCATAAAAATACGAAGAACACTGCATGCCCATTGCAAGTGCCAAGGCGTGGCACAAGCGATTCAGGGAAGAACGGATGTCCTTGGCCGATGATGCACGGTCCGGAACGCCACACCGCATTACCGATGCCATTGTCCAGCAGGTGGATGCCCTCGTGCAAGACGGGCGAGTTTCGGTAGCAGCCATTGCCGCAGAGGTCGGAGTGAGCGTCGGAGGGGTTCACGCCATCATTAAGCACAGATTGAAATTTCGTTAAAAGTGCGCCCAATGGGTGCACAGCACTGGAAGCATGTCAAATGGACCTCTCTTTAACATCTGTTGCACTGTGCCAAGAAATGGGGTGAGTTTCTGTCACGAGTGGTCGCTGGAGACGAGACATGGTGACATCACTTCGAACCCGAGTCAAAACGACAGTCTCTAGTGGAAGCATGCAGGGTCGCCGGGACCCAAAAACTCCAAGGTGAGCTGAAGAAGGCTCTGAAAGACATACGATTTACCTCGGACGGTACGTTCGGAACTGGTTCAGAGCGCAGCCCCAGGAATTTTACGAGACGCCCATTCGCCGCCTTGTATCGCAGTGAAACAAGTACCTCAACAGTGCTGGACAATAATTTTGAAATAACGGTACAGGTTTTCAGTTTAAAGCCTCCTGGCTCGTTTCTTTTTGAATGGCTCTTATAATACCTCTCTGTGCAAAAAAAGAACAAAACTGCGAGTTGTTATAATTAATGACATTTCATCCAGAACTCAGACTCTAAATCATTTATATTTCCTAGACATCGCGTTCGATTCCAGATGAGACCTGATGGTGTTGTGATTGCCAGTGGATAAAAAGGTGATTTCATGCTTATATCTACCAAATATCAGGAATTTGGTTTTGCTTAGGCCATTAAAGTTCTATTGAGCTGATTTGAAGGACCTGCCTATATATTTTTATAAAATCGTCTGTCAATCCGAATATTTCAAATTTTCGGCTAATAATTCGTTTATATCGCATATAAGCAGCAAAATAATTTATTCCACCCGTGGTTTCTTTTCCACCATTTGATTATGAAAAGCATCACACAGGATCTCCTGGGTCCAAATATTACAATATTCTTAAATTTTTTAGAGGGAAATCTTCGATAAAGCACAGCCACCTCTATGCAGGCCATGAAGGACCTTGGAGAAGTGGAAGGTTAAGGGTTCCACTAGCCGTAACCTTGGCACCAAGTGGGTCAAGAGTTGTTAACTCTGTACCTGGATGCGTTTACCCTCAGGAATTAAATTGACACTCATTTTTTGTGAAGGACAACTGAACGTCAAAGGCTACCTGTGTCTCTAGAAGTAGACATCTAGTTTTTAAAATTTTCGACCTCCTAACAGGGAATCAAAACCACGTCCTTCTAAGTGAACTGTCAATGGTATACCACCTCTGCTCCGCAACCCCCAGCCATTTTGATCGAATTCCCACAACGTTTTTTTTTTCTTTCCTAATTTTGTTGTTCCGTATAACAAAAGTTGTAGGAAAGCATAATTATTTTATTTGTATTCAGATCGTTAACAGTTAGGAAAAATCATTGTTAATGTGATGAAAACATTTCCGATATGTTTTCTTTATTATAGGTCACTATAGATCGGATAGCGGTACGTATCATTGGAAAATCCCCGGAAAATATCCTGTGAGAAATGTATCAAGTTGACCTTCGGGACTTGACGCCGTGCTGTCACTCTAACACAAGTGATTTTATATGAAAAACGATGTATTTATATAATAATAAACTGGAGTAATTTTGCTACTGAGGGTAATATTGGGATAGTATTATAGTTAGGCCCTATACTCTAACTAGTAGCCAATTACCAGATTTAGATATTGGACATGCCCTGGATTTTTTCAAGCAGCAGGGAACGACTTGGTTTTGAGTGCGAGATTAAAGATAAAAACTGTGCTCTCTCTCTCTCTCTCTCTCTCCCTCCCTTTTGTCATGACCGCGGATCACGATGCGCCTTTCAGTCCTTTGTTACGGAGCGAAGGGACTCGAGCGAGTGTCGTATCCGCGACCTTCGAGAAAGAATGAGTTGTATTAAGATGTAAGAGAATATAACCCAGCGCAAGAAGTAATAGTGTTTCGAATGTTTAGTGATGTGAGCAAGCGATTGATAACTTTATTTGAGTATAATTCACATATTAATACATAAAATTCAGTGTAAAACAAAGCTTAGTGGAAACAGAAGTCCAGTGCTGTGTGTTTAATATTGTGAAACAAAATCTCCAGTCAGGCCGGCACCATGCCTAAATGGTTATCGTGCTGGCATTTGGTCACAGGGGTCCCCGGCTTCGATTCCCGGCAGGGTCGGGAATTTTAACCATCATTGGTTAATTTCGCTGGCACGGGGACTGTGTGTTTGTGTCCTCTTCATCATAATCTCACCCTCATCACGACGCGCATGTCGCCTAAGGGAGTCAAATAAAAACCTGCATCTGGCGAGCCGAACTTGTCCTCGGACACTCCAGGCACTAAAAGTCATACGCCATTTCATTTCATTTCCAGTCAGGCAGGCACCAGTACAGAAACTTAGAACGCAACATGAGGCCCTAAGGGATAGTTCTTGAAAACATTAGAAGAAAATGTTACGTAGACTACAGAATAACTTGACGTCATGGAAAAAATATTGTTCTATTAAATTCCAGAGGCCTTCAAGGGTCACGATAGCAATCAGATTAAAGCACGTCAAAGTCATCGAGTAGTAGGAGTTGATGTTTGGTAAGAATGCTACTAACTTCGGGAAGGACAGACTGAATATTATAAGCGTGAGTTTCAGGACATACTGTAGGAGAGAAATTTTGGATCCGCGAGAGTGTGCAGTCGAGCGGGAGAAACCTGCAGTTTGGATGGTGTTCACGTCGTGGGAGACGCTCAGTAGTTCGTATTCGAAGACGTTCCGCAACAGAATTCAAGTTCATGTCGAGGAAAAGTCCCATTTCCGTGACAAGGTTCATACTTGGAGAGAATCTCTATTCATAGTTCAAAGTGGAGTCGGGACAAGGAGCAATGAAGCGGGAGTTCAAGTCTCAGGATCTGCATTTTCGTTTGACTAGTTCGCCAGGCGTCCGATACGACAGCGTTTTCAGGAAGGAAATGGAGAAGAACAAAGAGAAGGCAAGAAAGAAGAAATAAATCACCCAACCAAGCTAAATATTAATTGCATTTAAGACCAAGGACTGATGTGTGATAGCATGTTTCCCGTTTATTACTATGGGAAGTGAAAAGACTTTTAGTTTCACTTTCTGTACAGTGGGTAGGAAGTTCCCTAAGTGCCATTCAGAGAAATACTGTGTAACATAATTTGCAACAACAAAGTAATTATCTATACATATATATATATATATATGGTGTCATTTCTTGATGAAAGCTCAATCAGATTTGGTATCAATCGCTCCTAGAATCGAACCCAAGACCCCAGCCTGTCCAGTCCTTAGGATCACGACATTCTCTATCTATCTCTCTCTTCCTTCTGCTGTCGCTTATCTCCTCCTGATGACATTATGTTGAAGAGAATATGAAAACACGTTTTCTCCAGTTGCATAAAATTAACCCGTCAACGAAGAAAATTCATTGAATTCATAGTAAGCATACTGTTGACTCAGATCAGTTTCAAGACCTAAATTGTATCCGCATTCATGAACATTGCTTGAGAGCACACAAGTTAGCGACAACGCTAGAAGTTCTTCAGAATACAACTAAATGTAAGATCAATAATAGAAAATATAAATTGCCAATCAGGCCTGGGCATTTTAATTAGGATTTAATTTTCTTCTATTCTTCATCATTACGGATGATAGGGATAGACATATATTGCTGCTACCCACGAGTCAGTGAAAACCGTACTGTTTTCTCACTTCACCGACTGGTAATTCTACATCATCTGCTTATCTGACGTTGGTAAAGATTTTATTGATGTCTTGTTTCAGATTTTTCAACATTGGAGGTGAAAAAATCTCCCCTAGTAGTCAATATCCTGTTATGCTGCATCAGCAGATAAGAGCGCGGCTGGTAGGAATGTGTTCGCAGCTGTAGAGAATGGTATGGATGGCTGCATCAGCAGTCTGAACTGCCAGCTAGCCTTCATTCTCTCATCAGCTACCACTTCCGTCCCTCCTCATGCGTTAAGGGCTTTAACAAAACAGGACTACTACAGAAGACCCGTGCCCCCTGCCTCAGCTGTGAATGAGCACAAGAATAGCTACACAGCTACTGTTTCCTTTTCGTACTAATGACAGTTCACATTTTTGCAAAATGTCCAACTGGCGTGCATAGTCCCCCACTTCTGGATAACCACAGGGCACTGGGTTTACTCAATCTACAACTTTGAATAAGTGAAGACTTCCCCAGAGTAAGGATGCAACCAACAAATCAGTATCTCTCAGGAGAGAGGACTTTTTTGTGGGGGGGGGGGGAGGTTTCTTTCATTTTATACATTATTGAACCAATTGCATATGCAAGTGAACAAATGAGTTCAACTATTAAAAATAATATTTTATTGTTATTGTACCGGGAGGTACACCTCAACCCCGTATATTTAAATGAAGCGCCTTGCAGAACGCTATCTATCATATAAAAATTGAAACATCTAGTACCAGAAGTTAGGACGTCGATCAAAACATGTCACTACTAAATGATAGAGTAATATGTTATTTTAAAGTTTCCTAAACTGACGGGATTTCTTTGTTTTGTTTTGGTGTATCACTGGTTACAACAACTACTCTATTTCAAGAAATTTGGACCAAAAGTCATACGCCATTTTATTTATTTTTTATTTTTTTTTAAATTTTTTTTTTTTCGTGTATACCAAACATTGACATCTCACTACTCCCTCTTTTGAGTCTTACCAAACGCTATTCGTCCATTATGCCGATCTCTTCACACAATACATTTTCGTGACATTAAAACGAATTGTTTCTCCGGGCTGAGTAGCTCAGATGGTTGAGTGCTGGCCTTCTGAACCCAACTTGGTGGGTTTGATCCTGGCTCAGTGCGGTGGTATTTAGAGTTGCTCAAATACTTCAGCCTCGTGTCAGTAGATTTACTAGCACGTTAAAGAACTCCTGCGGGACAAAATTCCGGCAACTCGGCGTCTCTGAAATCCACAACAGTAATTAATAATAATTAATTGCTGCCTAACACGAAGGATAGACGGCAGAGCACCACATTTTGACTCAACATGTGTTTTGTGAGACACAGGCTTTAGCTGCTGTTCAGTCGCTTGTTGTGCGCAAATGCGCCATGCGTTTATCTTTTGTTATATTACAAGTACAAATGGTAAGATTTTGAGACTAAAGAAGGCAGCTGAACAATTTGCTGTTTACTGAGTCCGCACTGATATACTCTATTTTCTTTGTCTTTGAAAATTGGAATAATAATAATAATAATAATAATAATAATAATAATAATAATAATAATAATAATAATAATAATAAGTTTTTATTCTGGAAAAGTTAGGGAGGTACTCCCTTTCTTGCACAGTCTTAACCTAGAACACTTAATAAAAACTACTGATGATAATAATATGATAATAATAATAATTTCGTGTGGCTATTCCTAGCCGAGTGCAGCCCTTGTAAGGCAGACCCTCCGATGAGGGTGAGCGGCATCTGCCATGTGCAGGTAACTGCGTGTAATTGTGGTGGAGGATAGTGTTATGTGTGGTGTGTGAGTTGCAGGGATGTTGGAGACAGTACAAACACCCAGCCCCCGGGCCACTGGAATTAACCATTAAAGGTTAAAATCCCCGACCAGGCCGGGAATCGAACCCGGGACCCTCTGAACCGAAGGCCAGTACGCTGACCATTCAGCCAACGAGTCGGACATAATATGATAATGCTAACAATAGAAACAGTAACAGTATTAATAAAAGTAACCACACTTAAAAAATAAAAATCATATCTATATAATACACATCGTACATAGAGTACTGGGACGTAGAAACAAATGGCTAACATTTAAAAAATCTATTTTATTTATATTTAGCGATGGGAGAGTTGTTTACGAGGCTAGTTCTACTTCACGAGTTCGATCATGGGCGAGAATATTCATGTCGGGATGGAGTACACAGTAAGTGTTCATTTGCAAAATTCCCATGAGATCCTTTACACAGAGCTGTACTGTAGTTGACTACAACGAACACATACTAGCGTGAGTGAAAATTCTAAAATGACTAACACTGACGGGTCAAACACCTGTAAGCTTATACCCGGGAATGATTGGTTCGAACCCCCACTGTCGTTAGCCCTGAAGATTATTTTCAATTGTTTACCATTTGGAGTGGAATGCTTGGGAATAATAGGGCTGTACAAAACCATATTGACGTCATGACAAGATCTAGCATTCATTCATCTCAATGACATTTAAAAATCTGTCTTCTTCTTCTTTCTTCGCATATGTTGATAAAGCAAACTTGTATTTTTATGTGACTGCTATTACGTAATCATAGCTGCATGATCTCGTGTTTTATGTGGAATCCGAAACACAGGATGCGAATGTTCATTTTAAAAATTCCACATGCTTCGTCTGAGATTAGAATAGAGACCACCTGGTAAAAGGCCAGTGACAACGCCACTCGGCTATCGCGCTCCCCGCTCTTATGTCTTAGTGTGTCTTTCAGTGACGAATATAGAATAAATTTTTTGGGGGGGCCAAGATTGATGTAAGGTTAGGTTAAGTAATTTTAAGAGGTCAGACGATTTCAAACACTTTAGAAAGGAAAAAGGAAACATTGATTTGGGCTGATACACACACACACACACACACACACACACACACACACACACACACACACACACACACACATACATACATACAGTACACCAATGGTTACAAAACGAAGACCAGGTTTCTTGGTACACTTGCAAACTTATCAAGAACTTCTTCATCACTAACTATAATGCCTCTGTGGATAGAGAGTAAAGCAAGCCCGTTAAGCCTACTTTCAGATGTGTTGTTCCTTAAGTAAGTCTTCAGTCTCCTTAGGCTAGAGAAAGTTCTTTCTACGGTTGCGACAGAAACAGGAAGAAGTGCGAGTAATTTGAGAAGGGTATAAATGTTGGGGAAGAAAGTCTTGTCACATTTTTCTAGAGAACTTACAGCCATTTTGGGAAGATTTGAAGGATTTTCCTGACTCCACTTTTCTTTCCACAACATAAACTCACTTTGCACAATCTCTTTATGTGACAGATCTCCTTCGTAGAAACTAAAGGCAGCCTCCGGTGAACTGAAATCTGTTAAGATACACAATTGTGGAAGGATGTTTTTTAAGGATGCAACTATTTCCTTGTGAGATTCAAAGCGTTCTTTAGTTAGTTACAAAAATCGTCCAGGTATGGCATATAAACTGCTAACTGTTGGCTCGGTATCTCAACAACGATCGAAAATTCCCATCATTTTGGTCCGATTCTTCAAGGCTTGTACAATTTTTCGGGGGGGGGGGGCAGGCCCCCTGCCCCCCCCCTTATATACGCCCCTGGTGTCTTTACATCACTAACAGAGAAACCAAAATTCAAGATTATAGAACGAGCAACCGACACTCCTTTACGACACCAGTTGATGCGCTCGAAATATTTCACAAATGATATAAGCAAGATCCTAGTGATGCTTATAGCTAGGGACATGATTTCTTCGCATTGATTTATGTTCGATTTCGCGAAGAGTAAACAAGTTTTCGAGTTATTTTTCGGAATAGGGCTGACCCCATCGCTTTAATTTCGCGTTTATAATTTCCGAAAGATATTCATAAAAGTTTAATTCGTGAGATTTATGGATTATTTATATGAAAGATAGATAAACTAAGAGAATATTGATAATCATTCATTATTCCTTATGTAATTTTGATTAGAAATATAATATAGCCGTAATCAAGACTACATAACAGATTATCCTTTCATCCTCCATATGGCCATACTACTAAGGGGTTTTATAGAATATGAACACGAAGAATTACTTCCGTCAAAATGTAAAATACTTATTCTGTCTTCTGTTTCCCTTCACATACGTGATATTGGAATACAATCTCAAGGTCATTATTTACCATGAATTTCGCTGCATTTTCGCACTTGCCGAAAAATAAATACATTTAGATTTAAACTGTTCTTAATTCTCTGTAATTTGTGAAAAAAATCACTTATTTCTTAACCAGAATCATCTCAAAATCGCTACAAAATATTTCTTGTCGCGCTTATTGTTAATGCGAAAATATTATGCCTCTACTGACAGCAAAGAAATTAAAAGTAGGTAGCTTCTGGTGAGTGATGGGGACAATACAATAGTATACAAAATTCACGACAGGTAAAGATGAGAAAGGGTGTAACGCGATATGAAAACATGGATATGGTAATTTGCAGAATACTTGGTACAGGACCCTAAAACTATTGAAAAATGAGAAAACAAACTGTATAAGGCATAAATGATTGGAACATACAGTATTCTCTATAACTTTTTTTTTTTTTGCTAGGGGCTTTACGTCGCACCGACACAGATAGGTCTTATGGCGACGATGGGACAGGAAAGGCCTAGGAGTTGGAAGGAAGCGGCCGTGGCCTTAATTAAAGTACAGCCCCAGCATTTGCCTGGTGTGAAAATGGGAAACCACGGAAAACCATTTTCAGGGCTGCCGATAGTGGGATTCGAACCTACTATCTCCCGGATGCAAGCTCACAGCCGCGCGCCTATATATAACTTTTGTTATGGGATGTAATACTTTTCGATGTGACAAATTACATGGGTATTTAAACTATTACATTTTAAGCATCTTCCCCTAAACTACCATTTCATCCAGTTTCAGTAAAAAATAACCTAGACTTGTTTTTTAAATATAGATCATTATTAAACGGCAGTCCGGATTAAATGAAATCCGGTCTAATAGGGGTACGAATTAATGAGGTTCTACTGTATCGATAGGATTACCACGACCTTCCTTCGAAAAAGAAAGCAGCAACAGCAGAGAAGAAAGGATCAATAATAATAATAATAATAATAATAATAATAATAATAATAATGATAATAATAATAATAAGAGAAATCTCGCAAAATATGCTTCACTGGAATGCTTAGAATTTTCTTCTGTGAATACTTTTATTGAACCTTGAGTTCCAGTCGGGTTACCACACGCCAAGGAAAACGAGTTTTTATTTTAGTGAAATAAAAAGTATTCTCACCACATGGTTCACTGATTGCTTCTAGCGACTTACGATTTCAATTGCGTGCCTTGTGTGCGTAGCGTGCCGTATTACCACCATGCGCGCCCCTCCAGCTCTTACCCGTCCAACAGCCCGGTCTGCCACGTTGCAGTTATTGAAGGGGCCAGACTGCAGTAACAAAAAAGGAAGAAATCGTGAGCTTCGCTTTACGATCTCTGGACGCTGTCATAAGTTAACACCAAGCCTGCTAAGATGTAGCTTACAGGCTTCAAATACAATTTTACTTCTCTAGCACTGGACACCTGCAAGGAATAGAATGTGCGGCATGAGAATGTGCAGTGTCAAAGCAGATACCGTCAGACTGAAGGAAGTACAGAGTGAAGCAAAAGTTTCTCCTGGTTGAAATACTTCAGAACTTTCGCCTGTACAATGGTATAGTTTTGTTTTTCAGTCTTCCGGAGGACATACCATACAGCAGTTGAACACCGAAGAGCGGACGAAACGAACTGAACTTTTCTTTGCAAATCAACAGTCCATTATTCTGACTTACCCCAAATTAAGCACACTGTTTATAACTCATTCAGAATCATTATAGTGTTTTAGAATGGAGTACGCCCATCCGCTAGTTCCGGATTCCGGAATTATGGGAGAAAGTACTCTTTTATTGCAATGTGTTCAATTTTGATACATGCTTAACATTTAACATTTTCCTCTTACATTTGTTTAATTACACTGAATAAAATTTGTTTTGTCCTAGACGTTAGCATATAGTGTTTTACATCTTCCATTGTTCATCTGTAAGCCTCTATAAATTAACTACATGCCTCCAATATCTTCTATTTGCAAGTAAATCTGTGGCCGTGAGTTTTCCCACACCTTTTACCCTCAAATCACTAAAAATTGTGTCTTCTTCTTCTTCTTCTCGTACCCTCTAACTTTTACGAATTCTGTCCAGATCCATTCGCCTTCTCTTTCATTCTTGTACTGCAAAGTCGGTTATCAAGGTGCAACAAAGCTAATGCAGCGAACCCGCAGTTTTTCGCTTACAAGGGATCGGATCACGGATTGTCTTCAAACCTTGTACACTTTTAGGAGTCAATTCGGACAACACAATGTGCAAGTAGTAAGGCGTACTACTTAGGCATTCTCGAGAAAATTACAAGAGAAATTTTTGCGTCGAATATAAACCGGTGCGTTGCGATCATGAACGCGAGATGGCGGCGGTCGTGTGTTTAGCGTTTAGGTTACATAATAGCTAGATCGAGTCCCTTTCATCGTTCTTTTTTCTCCAACACTGTTCATATTATTTCTTAATCAATAAAGCAATCACTACTAATCTGCATTTAGGGCAGTCGCCCAGTGGTAGAATTCCTATCTGTTTTTCTCCTAGCCTTTCCTTTAATGATTGCAAAGAAGTAGGAAATTTATTGAATATCTCCCTCGGTAAATTATTCCAATTATTCCAATCCCTAACTCCCCTTCCTTCAAACGAATATTTGCCCCAATTTGTACTCTTGAATTCCAGATTTATCTTCATATTGTGATCTTTCCTACTTTTAAAGACACCGCTCAAACTTATTCGTCTGCTGATGTCATACCACGCCATCTCTCCACTGAGAGCTCGGAACATACCTCTTAGACGAGCAGCTCCTCTCCGTTCTCCAAAGTCTTTCCAGCAAAAACTTTGCACTATGTTTGTAACGCTACTCTTTCGTCGGAAATCACCAAGAACAAATCGAGCTGCTTCTCATCGGATTTTTTTCCACTTCTTGAATCAAGTAATCAAAGGTAATTTAAAATGCAAAAATATATGTATTTGCATGAACTTTTATTAAATTTCCAAAGTTATTTGGTTATTTACTAATTCTTATCATACAAAAATATATTACTTACAATTATCGACAAGTAAACGACCAAATGCATACTATCGCTCATACCTGACAGTGAAGGTGTAAGTGGCGGAACTGCTTTGCACCTGGATGCTTTGACCTGCAATATACTGTATATGTAATACATATGAAAGAATATGACCAGTGTGGAGAGAAACGACGAGCGGGACTCGATCCAGCGATTACGGAGCTTGAACGCTAACCACTCGATCGCCGCCATCTCCGCGCATGCCTTACTACTTGCACATTATGTTGTCCTAATGGACAACTAAAAGTGTACAAAAGTTTGAAGTCAACCCGTGATTCGAACGTCGTGGCCTTCCCTCGTCAGCATGACACCATCCGGGGAGAATACCGATTCTACGTACTTGAAGTGATCTACTTGTTCCAATTTTGTACTCCCAACCTGACATTCAATCCTCTTATGCTTTTTCTCTACTAACTTATTTCTAAAAAGAAATGCTAATTTTTATACCATTATATTTTCACCTTCCACCTCTGTGGTATAGTGGTTAGCGTGATTAGCTGCCACCCCGGGAGGCCCGGTTTCGATCCCGTCTCTGCCAAGAAATTTGAAAAGTGGTACGATGGTTAGAACGGGGTCCACTCAGCCTCGGGAGGTCAACTGAGTAGTGGGGATTCGATTTCCACCTCAGCCATCCTCGAAGTGGTTTTCCGTTGTTTCCCACTTCTCCTGCAGGAAAGTTTCGGGATGGTACCTAAATTAAGGCTACGGCCGCTTCCTTCCCTCTTTCTTGTCTATCCCTTACGATCCTTCCATCCCAATACAAGGCCTCTGTTCAGCGCAGGAGGTGAGGCCACCTGGACGAGCTACTTGTCCTCGTGCCCAGTTGTATCCCTCCGATACAAAGTCTCGCGCTCTAGGACATTGCCCTTGAGGTGGTAGATGTGGAATCCCTCGCTGAGTCCGAGAGAAAAACCAACCCTGGAAGGTAAACAGATTAAGAAGAAGAATATATCTTCACCACTTTTCAAGCTCCAAAATATTAGATTGCAGACTTTCAACATAGCCTATCATTAGGACCAGGTCGCTAACATAAGCCAAAATATTTCCTACATTTCAGTCTAGCTAAAACCCACCCTACTATTTTGTAAATTCAAGTAAAATCCATGGCGGTTACTTTCTTAGGTAATGTGACTGTATCCCCAAACATTGTATGTGAATTTTATGGCAGAAATATTGGCATTTCCTTTAGAGCAAAATAAAGTTATAAATATAACAAACCCATTTGTAACATCTGTGCCACACTGTATAATTCACATTAAGGTTTCTTTGGCACGTGCCAGTCACTTCTCGAGACTCAAAACTTGTGAACATGAGGTGGCATTCGCAGTGTCGAAACCCCTAACCAAAATACCTTAGTCTATTCTTGTTATCTTCTCAACCCGAACCCATTACATTTCGAGAACTAGAAAATTTTTCACTTTCACTTTCACGTCTTATTTGGTCCTTCATTTTTATTAGATGATACCTTCATTATTCGATGTGACAGCCCTCTTCCTCCTTCTCCTTATATTATTCAAGAGGTGCAAATAATATTGTTGCTTTGCTCCTTACGACATGAATGCGGTTAGGGGCGCGCAGCTGTGAGCTTGCATTCGGGAGATAGTGCGTTCGACCTCCACTGTCGGCAGCCCTGAAGATGGTTTTGCGTGGTTTCCCATTTTTACACCAGGCAAATGCTGGGGCTCTGTACCTTATTTAAGAATGCGGCCGCTTCTTTCCCACTCCTAGCCCTTTCCTATTCCATCGTCACTGTAAGACTTATCTATGTCGGTGCGACGTAAAGCAAATTATAAGAATAAAACAAAAAAGTAATTGATAACTATACAAGCTGTTTGAAAAATAGAAGTATATCTACGGTGAGCAAGCTTTACCTCGTATTGCACAACGCTCTTCCGATCTATTATCCTCCTTATCCTTGGTCACGCCTCCCAGCCACAGATGGACCATCAGAACAATATTCGTTGTGTTATTTTCCTATTCTAATGTGTGAATTAAAATGAACCTTACCCCTGGAGTGCTCGCGATGAGACCCGGGCGGACATACTTATTGGTGTTCGTGTTGTTGGAATGCAACGAGCGCTTCCCCATCCCTGGTAGCTTCTTGGCTCCTGACCTTCAACCGAACACAGTAGCCCTTTCTCAGTTACCTTGGAAACTTTGAGCGTACAGGCTGTTTAGGGTCTCGCAGACCCGGTGCGACTGTTAACGTTGGTCATTTTTGTCAAACTTGGCATTGTTAGTTTAGTACACTTTTTCTTCTGTGCAACAATAGGTGAAGCTAACTCTGCCTGGATACGTTCCATATTGGAGGAATCTGAAGATAAAAAGCTCTTGGTCATTTATGCCCGACAAACAAAGAGGAAGACATCCTTCATCTGCCCCAAGGGCCAAAATTTCATTTGCGGAGAATATGGACAACTTGTCTACAGAATGTGCATATAAATTGATTAAAGTGATGTTTCCCTGTACTTGGATGTGTTTCTAAAACTAATTTGATTTTTATTTTATGAATTATGATACATAATTCACACATACCTTAAAAAATCCATATTTTTGTACCAATAGTTCAAGTGTGAAATTCTCAAACATTCGTTGTTTTGACGCTGTGTAGAAAATAGATGAAAGTGTTGCTTCGTGCATGTAGATGCAGGAAAAAGTGAAAGAAGAAAAAAAAAAGATGTGAAATACATTTTGCTGTTACCATGTTTTACCTTTCACAAGTTAACAGAAAACAATCAGGTTTTCAGTGTAATTATTAAAATACATTTTTTGGTTAAGAAACGGGACAGTTAAATATTTTAGTCATGCAGACTGCATTAAAATAAACGAAATAATGTCCTATAATACCGTAATTGGAAATAAAGTATAAAAATCTAATAGTAAAACACTGAGAAAAAATGCGTCTGAGAGACCCGATGCGACCATTAATATTGACAAAACCCATGCGACCACTCCAGGGTTAAATGCATTATACTGTAGGAGTAAATACTTCATGAAAATATACATTCCTACAGTACGGTACAGTAAGGTTCATTTTCCTGTACATAGTTACATAGAAAAATGAACACAACGAACATTGTTCTGATGGACTGCACATCCATGTGCGACTGAGAGGCGTGATCAATCTTAAGGAAAATAATGGATAAGAAGAGTATTGTCGGACACGAGGTATTTCTCGCGCACGTCGATATTTAATTATACCAGATTTCTGATCTCTTGAACACGATAGCCGCTATTCCCTTTCACTGATATCTTCACTACCAAACCTTGTGTCTCCTTGGCTGAATGATCAGCACTGAGGTCTTCGGTTTAGAGGGTTCCTAATTCGATTCCCGGCCTAGAATGGGTTTTAGCCGCGTCTGGTTAGTGCCTCCTGCTTGGGGACTGGGTATTTGTGTTCGTCTTAATAGACTGCTCTTCGTTCGCATTCAACACACCAATCACATCCCATTCTTCTCCCGAATGTAGCTCTTGGCTCTACTGCCGTAGCACCACTCTGTTCGGCTTGTATCGGTACTGTGTCTATATGCACATGTATATTAAATGTAGTATTTTTTAAATTTGTAAGTCGTGTAAATTAGTTTTATCTTTTATGATAAGTTTTCCTTTATTTACTGTGATATTTTTGACCCGAATAAATGAATAAATCAGTCTCCGAGTGAAAGAAATGAACTATATGTGACTATATATACCTGGATTACTCGGGAATCGAACCCGAGACCATATGAAATGAACGTCCCTATCTTGACCGTTCAGTAAAAGAACAGTACACATGTTATAATAATAATAATAATAATAATAATAATAATAATAATAATAATAATAATAATAATAATAATAATAATTTCGTGTGGCTATTTCTAGCCGAGTGCAGCCTTTGTAAGGCAGACCCTCCGATGAGGGTGGGTGGCATCTGCCATGTGTAGGTAGTTGCGTGTTATTGTGGTGGAGGATAGTGTTATGTGTGGTGTGTGAGTTACAGGGATGTTGGGGACAGCTCAAACACCCAGCACCCGGGCCACTGGAATTAAACAATGAAGGTTAAAATCCCCGACCCGGACGGGGATCGAACCCGGGACTCTCTGAACCGAAGGCCAGTACGCTGACCATTCAGACAACGAGTCGGACAGTACACATGTTAGCATTTATAATTAAGTTAATTAAATTCAGAATGCAAAGGAAACTATTAAGGGAGACACTCCTTTATACGAGAGGATGGAATTTATGTTACAAAAGCAAACCTCCGTACAGGCCATGAACGATCTTGGAGGAGTGAAAGGTAAAAGCTTCCACTACCGTACCTTGGCATAACGTGAGACAGAGTGGTCAGCTCTACGCACGAACACCTTTCCTCGCAGGAATTAATCTGGTTCTCATTTGTTATGTAATTTGAGTGAACCTCTTAGCCATGCGACGCTCCAGAAGTTGAACTCTTCTGTCTTAGATTTTTCTATTTCCTGACGGAGAATCGAACCCTCGACCTTCCGGCTGAGCCAGCACGTCTTTGCCGCATCGGCTAGGCAGTTCTTCTTGTATTACAAAAGAGATATGTTAAATAATACTCATGTGAACAGACATCTATCGGGCCGTAGACGAACCAAAATTTAAGACACCTTTACATAGAGAACTCGTAGGTACATTATAGGAATTCCATAGATCATTTTAATTGTCTTATCGAATAAGAGTGAAAGGCAGAAGAATGATGATGGTCTACTTTTAAACAGGCTGATGTAAGCTTTCTCGAAGTATCCAGGGAGTTGATCCTCTAGTTTCCTACTCTCATAAGCCTGTGTTGATAGACACGTCTTCATAATGCTCTCTAATTACAGCAGTTCTCAGAATCCTTGGTCACTTAAGAAGCCACCAGAAGCTATTTACTCATCCCCTCAGTGATAAAAGCTATTCACTGTTGGTGTCTGACATTCCTCAATGTCAGTTCCTAGAAAAGTAGCTTGGCCATCGAGTTTCCTTTGCCTCTCTTAAGACTTCTGCATAATGAGTCCATGTAGAAATTAACAGTAAGAATAATTGTCTGTTTAACTCATAAATATGTAACCTACAGGCAGGGCACGGATTCTCGATAAGCCCTCTAAAATTACGTATCCGGATCAGTTGGTATCATCACCATTAGAATCATCGACATTTCCCTTCAAACTTCATTACACGCCGATCTGTCTGCAAGCCTCAATGTACGAATCAAGTACTTTCACAGCCTTCTATTTGCAACTAGCTCCATGGCTTCCTCTAGTTCTACTCATTGTATTTAAACTCAGGCTATCTATCGTCAGCTCGTCTTCCTCTGCTTCCTTTACCCTCCGTTATTCTCTGTTCTCCTTCATTCGCCTTACATGACCGGTTCATACTTAACACGCTTTCTGATTCCATCCTTTTAATATGTCCATAGAAAACCAGTCACCTTTTCTTCACTATGGTTGTGATATTTTCAAATCCTTGGTATATAGTTCTTGGTTTGGCCTCAAGTGGGAGGCAAATTCGTCTTTTGGTTTCCTGGGTCTAAGAAAATTTCTAAGGAACTTTCTTTCTTTTCCACGTTGGGAGTCCTTTTCCTGGTATTGTCTCAGCTGCATATAAGCATTCAGGGTTGACTACAGATTTATTTATTATTATTATTATCATCTATATATTAAAATAGTTTACTAAAAACAGCTTTGGCAAATCCGTCCGCCTCTTCTAATGGGCCTATTTGCTTCATTTCTGTTTTATTCTCTCTGGAATTACCTGGCAGTGAATCATGAGACACTGATAGATCTCTAAGTTCAGTCAACTTTATGGGGGGGGGGGGTATTCTGCCCGAAGGCAGGTCCGAACCTCCGCAGAGGTGTTCCTGGGCCGGAGTTTACGTGCGGTAGGGTGGCCAGTTCCTTTCCGCTCCTCCATTACCTTACCCCCCACCAACAGCGCGTGGCAACCCATCCAACTCCTGACCACGCCCAATGTTGCTTAACTTAGGAGTTCTCACGGGATCCGGGGTTTCAACACGACTACGGCCGTTGGCAGTCAACTTTAAGTGATCATTAAATCAAATTATTAAATGATAACTCCAATAATTGCAGGCGAAGGCGTATCCTAACCCGCAATACATTCTGTACTTCTAGGTGACTAAAACTTCCATTAACATTCTGATATATGTGATTTTCATCCTTAGCAATGTCATTGTATGCAGCCATGTATGATTACTACCTGTCATGCCAGAGGGTATACACTCCCTCTGATCACGAAAGAATACTATTCCCTACTAAACACTCCTTGATTCCCTAACCTTTCTCAGCTTCCGAATATATTCAACACATGGCAGAGCGTTCCCAATAGCTTATAATATGCTGCTAAAACAAAAACGTCTAGGTACAAACAGACCCCTTCTTGACATATGCCTTACACATTATCTGCGAACACCTATCGAAGGATAACCTAGCTGTACTAGAAAGAGTGAAGGCAACGTATCTTAAAACAAGTTCTCTGTATGGCAGAAGAACGCTCCTTCGAAACTAACAAGACAACCGTTCTATACACAATACCAAGCTTTACATCAAGAACTGCAGCATGAAAAAAACACGAATATATGGATAGATGTTTACCAAACAGACGGCATAATGACGTCAAAATTAATGAATTCTGACTACGAATGCGGCACACCATAACGCGCTTCTTTTTAAATGTTCATAAAACCACTGAAAAGAGCAGACAAACACAATATGACTAAGACAGGCATATCAAGACTAGTTATCAGATAAATATTTATAAGAATGCAGCGGAGCAGCTCGGGTCCTCTAGTTATTATTATTATTATTATTATTATTATTATTATTATTATTATTATTATTATTATTATTATTATTATTATTATTATTATTATTATTATTATTATTTGTTTTACGTCACACGAACTCACACACAGGTCGTATATCGACGATAGGATAGGACAAGGCTAGGAGTCCAAAGGAAGCGAGCGTTGCCTGGTGTTAAAAATAGGAAACCAGGGACACCACATTTGGGGCTGTCGACAGTGGGGTTAGAACCCAACATCTCCCGAATGCAAGCTCACAACTACGTGACTCAAATCACGTAGCCATTTCTCTCACTATGATTATTATTAATGATGATGATGTTGTTGATGATGATGATGGGGATGTTCAATCTACTCGTAGATCATTGAGGTCCTTGATATGACAAGACGCCTGCAGTCTGGCCTGATAATAATCAGATATTGAAGTGTTACGTGGTCAGTGAGGTGATATTCTCATGCGTATTGCCGACCGGTTTCGCTGCGTCTCGTATCAGAAAACCCCTCGGCAGGCCTCACGAGGCAGTCAGTCCAGAATTAAAATCCCTGAAGAGTCCGACAATCGAAATGAACTCGGGGCCTCTGTATAACAGATAGGCAGGCAGGCAGGCAGGCTATCCCTACACCACGGGGCTGGCATTATTATTATTATTATTATGATTATTATTATTATTAATATTATTATTATTATTTAGTAGTAGTAGTAGTAGTAGTAGTAGTAGTAGTAGTAGAATTACCATTATTATGGAAGAAAACGTGGGTTTTTAATTAATTTTTAAAATCTTCATCTAACGGCCTGTTACTATAATCTACTTCTTTCTTTCTATCTTTCTTAATCTGTTTACCCTCCAGGGTTGGTTTCCACTCGGACTCAGCGAGGGATCCGACCTCTACAGCCTCAAGGGCAGTGTCCTGAAGCGTGAGACGTAGTGTCGAGGGATACACTTGGGGTTGAGGACCAGTACATCGCCCAGGAGGCCTCACCTGCAATACTGAACAGGGGCCTTGTGAGGGGATGGGAAGATTGGAAGGGATAGACAAGGAAGAGGGAAGGAAGTGGCCGTGGCTGTAAGTTATGTACTATCCCGGCAATTGCCTGAAATAGAGGTGGAAAACCACGGAAAACCACTTCTTGGATGGCTGAGGTGGGAATCGAACCCCCGTCCAGTCAGTTTACCTTCCGAGACTGAGTGGACCCCGTTCCAGCCCTCGTACTACTTCTCAAATTTCGTGACAGAGCCTGATATCGAACTCGCGCCTCGGGGGTAGGGGGTGGGGGGTGAACGCTAATCACACTAACTACTACACCACAGTGGCAGACTAGCCTACTTTCTTCTCGGTAAAATATTGTAGATTTTGGTCAGCTTATTTCACATGTAAATATTGTTTTACACCAGCAACTAATATTCATGTCGGTTCTAAGTAAGAAACGGTTGTTAGTGTGTTTGTTCCTCGTTTCACTTCAGTAATTAGCATAATAAAATGCTACAAGTTGAACAACCGAGGCGGAATGCATTCCTCCACGAACTGTCAGTGACCTGCGAGCGGCCTAATTGGTGGAACTATGTGCTCTGTCTGTCCATCACCGCTAGACGAGTAACTGGACGATATCCACCTACGGTCAATGAAGATGTGGGAAGAATATAAACAGGAGTAAGTGAATTAAGGAATTCTACAGCTCCTTGCTGAAACTTCAATTTTCAACGCATTAAATGATCATTTAGATAAACTAATAGATATCCATTAGATAAACAATCGATAATAATAATAATAATAATAAGAAGAAGAAGAAGAAGAAGAAGAAGAAGAATAGTAATAATGTGCAGAAACACTGACAAGGGTGGCAAATTCATACCTTGATAAAGGAGAAATGAAGTCCTTTGAGAAATCTTGGGTCCAAAGAAGTCGCAAAATGACCAACACACTTACCGGTTGAGGTCGAAAGAGGAACTCTATGAAACCATCGAAAATATTATGCGAGGGTGAGAAAAAGATGAGTTACCGGTACCTTTTACGGGCACTTTTAAAGGAGGAATCAAGAGGGGTTGGACAAAAAAAATACTCCTACACGAAAAGTGAAAAACACAGCCTGGGTTGCTTACACAGCTGCAGAAGTGGGTATCAAGGATGAAGAGCTACAGGACAGAACAACATTTAGGAAAAAGTTTGCGTGAGTGAAGGATGCACCCAAAAAGCCACCGGCCAAGCCACGGAACATCTCGACGGAAGACTGAGAAATGAGAAGCCGAAGACAAGGATCTTTGGCGAGAGTGGAAAGAAAAGACATTAGTCTGCGTGACAGAAGGGCAGGTAGATAGTGTATACGTGGCCCGCAAATGGTCGTATCAATTATTATTATTATTATTAATAATAACAATAATAATTCTGTAGTGTATTATAGCCACTTACTCAGCCCTCCATCCAGAGTGTAATTTTTCAATCAAAGACTTCAATGCCTACGAAGCTACAACACTGCAAAGGAGCTTGAATTCTTCGTGACCGAAAATTCTGAAGGGGATAAAAAAAATTAAGTTTTTCAAATCTGAAACAAAAGTCCTGTTCGTCATTGCATAATGTTCATACTTAGTATTCAATGACTCTCTTTAAGGATAACTTTCTGGGCAGTCTTGAATCAGGAATTTAGTACAGGAGCGGAATGCGGGATTTCCACACCAGGCAAATGCTGAAGTTGCACGTTACTTAAGGCCACGGTCACTTCCTTCCCACTCCTAGTCCTTTCCTATCCCATCGTCGCCATAAGACCTATCTGTGTAGGTACGACATAAAGAAAATTGTGAAGTTAAAAAATGAATGGGGGACAGGTTTTGAGAAGTAAATAAACAAATAATGAGCAATACATGTAAGTTATCATAGGAAAGTGTTAGGAATGGGACGGAAGCGACTATGGCGTGAATTAAGGTGCAGTCTGGTGTGAAAATTGGAAACCAAAGAAAACCTTTTTCAGGGCTCCTAACAGTGCGGTTTAAGCCCACATTCTCCTGAGTAAAAGCTGACTGTTTTCATTTGCTCAAAATTCACTGAAATCGGTCTGATCCAAACTAAAGATTTCATCTGTTAGTACCGCAGTTAGGTACAGTCCTCGCTGACCACTCCTCCATGGACTGTTCGCTACCTGTGACGCTGCGTTCTAAACCGTTGTATTTCCATGGATGGCCAACTAAGATAAAACTTACTTACGGTAGGCGCCCCTCCTACAAGCCTTGCACGCTCAGAACAAATTGTCAGATTGCGTGCTCTTCTTCAGATGGCCACAAATGCGCTAATGTGTAGTGTTTCTCACCTCACACTGCCATGTACTTCATGAAGCATTTGTACATACAATGTGTCTGAATAATATTTACGACCTGAGCATATACTTCGGAAAATATAGATGATTAATCTTTCACTTCCAGTGGCAACTTCGTAGATTTATTAGCATGTCTTGAAGCACATTCGAGGACTAATTGCAGAAATAGAGTTACTATTATTATTATACATGAATAGTCCTCTTCGGAACACACGAAGCTTTATTTATGATTTCATTTGCGGAGGATACAGGATGCTTTCATCTGTTGACTAAAGTTCCTCTTCCTTTCTTCCATCCACTTGGTACCTGCTCTTTTTGGTACTTCATTCTCTGTAGTAACTTCCCACTTGTCAATTTTCTTTCTATATATATTTCGATTCAAAATTTCTTCTGGTTGAGTTTGTGCGTTCTTCATGTCCGCTTTTGTTTGTTGTGTCCAAGGAAAATTCTTCAGTTTATCAACTCTTTCAAGAATTTGGTGGGTTAGTCTGGTTTCTGGAAGCTTCTTACCATGCCCATAAAATTTTAGCCTCCTTTCCCTGAGGTCTGCCACAATATTAGATCATTTTTCTGTGGATTTCCGGGATTGGAGGCGGTACCCTTCTTCCGTGTGTCTTGGTCCTAAAATTTTCCTCATGATTTTTCGCCCTTCTTTTAAGATATTTTCAAGTTCGAGTTATTATTATTATGATTATTATTATTATTATTATTATTATTATTATTATTATTATTATTATTATTATTATTATTATTATTATTATTATAAACCAGTAACAATTCTTCCTCCTCCATGTAGCATTGTTCTTTTCTCCGAGAATCTTCCTTAAATATTTTCATTCTTCTTCAGACTTTTTTTGGTTCATTCTTTGAATCTTTCCAGGTTATTATCTTGTCTTCCTTCAGAGGCGGAGTGGCAGTCGGCTCCCCCTTCCCACCTCCCGTACTTGTGGAGAAAAAATATATTTTTTTAAATTCAATTTTAGCCGCCTGAATCTTTCCAACTAATTCTTTCCTTTTATTTCTTTAATTATTAAGAAAAAATCTTAAAGGAAATACGCACAAAAAGTGTTGTTCGTCACGGCTAACCGAATTGTACAGCGCCACAGCAAGTATTGGAGACCACGCAGCAAAGTGTAGCATGTGCTGCAACGAATGGTAGCAGGGGTATATTTTTTACCGAGGCTTGATTTACGCCCTTGCGCACGCATTCGTCAGTCTGGCAGTCTCACTCAGACAATGTGTCTGTTACTTTGTTAATGTGTAGTCTAATACTAAATGGCTGTTTAATTGTATATTGACCTCGCAAGCATCAGTCGCCAGAATCAATCTCAGCTGTTAACCTTGGTGACACAGTTATCATTGCAACACCGTATTTTCTTATGTAAAAGTTCTGGTTTCATCTTAATGGTGATGTGAACTGTCACAACTCTCGCTATTAGTGTGCAGTAAATCCTAATGGTGCCTATGAAGTCCCTCATCATGATAGGAAGATTGGTGTTTTGGTGTGCTGTTAATGCAAGACGAATAAATGGACCTATTTTTCTTTTCGGGACGACAATAAATGCAGAGAGGTGCCAAGATGAGAT
Source organism: Anabrus simplex (assembly GCF_040414725.1). Taxonomy (NCBI): domain Eukaryota; kingdom Metazoa; phylum Arthropoda; class Insecta; order Orthoptera; family Tettigoniidae; genus Anabrus; species Anabrus simplex. The sequence continues at coordinate 177,497,441 of NC_090272.1, forward strand.
GTCGACGCCGTTGTTCTATCAGTTAACGGAAGAAGAGAAACAGCTTCAACAAGATTTAGCCCCTGCTCATACAGCAGAAGATTCCTTTCTTAAGATCTCAGAAGTGTTTGCAGACAGAGTGGTCAGTGCTGGTCTATTTCCTCCTCCAGATCCAACAGTGTGCGATTTTTACTTGTGGGGTAAACGGAAAGAAAAAGTGTATCGAACAAATTCTCACACATTGGAGGAATTACGAATGAAATCAGATACATTACAGTTGCAGAATTCACTCGCGTCACAGAAAAGTGATTACCGAGCTCGATAGCTGCAGTCGCTTAAGTGCGGCCAGTATCCAGTATTCGGGAAATAGTAGGTTCGAACCCCACTGTCGGCAGCCCTGAAAATGGTTTTCCGTGGTTTCCCATTTTCACACCAGGCAAATGCTGGGGCTGTACCTTAATTAAGACCACGGCCGCTTCCTTCCCACTCCTAGCTCTTTCCTGTCCCATCGTCGCCACAAAACCTATCTGTGTCGGTGCGACGTAAAGCAACTAGCAAAAAAAAAAAAAAAAAAAAAAAAAAAGAAGGAAAGAAAGAAAAGTGAATATTACATAATATTAGATACAATGCCTGCATGACCTAGGAAGGTACACCACGCTTGAAGCAGAGCGGCCGCGCGCTACATGCAGTTCGGCTGAGGCAGCTGTCATAGCGTAGAGTACAAATACCGCACCGTGGGTTTTTCTTTTTTTAAATATACACCATTTAAAAATACATATTTATATATTTTACACTTTTTTACTAATATATTTTCTTATTTTTCTAATTCTCCCTTTGTTTTTCTTGTATTTTCTGCTTAAGGACGACACACACACCCAGTCCCCGGGCCAGTGGAAATAACCAATTCAGGTTAAAATCCCCGACCGGGCCGGGAATCGAACCAGGGGCTCCTTGAACCAAATGCTAACACGCTGACAATTTAGCTATGGAGCAGGACTTCGTTCGGTCTGAGTTTATATTATTGTCCCTGTAGTATTGAATTAATATGCCAGGAAACTATTATAACCGCACTTAAGTTGGTAAACTGCCACCCTTTACGTGTCTATCGAAATTCACGCCGAGAGCAACAAAAATTTACATTTTTGTAGCTATCTTTTACGTTTTGATGTTTATTCTCCCTCTCCCCATTCAATTGAATTCAATTCCCCGCCCCCCAAGGCTATATCCTAAGGACCTGGATACTTTTTGTTGTCTACAAATTTTCGTGCCTTTCCTTCAAATTCCCGATATCCGCTATTGTCTTCTTTAGTGAATAATCCGCTAGCAGCACTGGTAACTTCTTCACTGTTAAAACACCCAGTGCTTTTTTGTCGCGGTAGGCAACGGTACGTAGAAACAAAAAAAAAAAATGAATGGGATATTATTCGGAATGTATGTACTGTATGTATGTGTATGTACAGTCTTCAGCCCCAAGGCTGGTTGGATCCTCAACAGCTCCACCATCAGCTGTCATAGATGGCCTAGGCATCATTGAAGAGGCGTACTAGGGAAATGAGGAGTGAGGTAGTTTCCCGTTGCTTTTCTCACCGAGTCAGAAGTTGCTATTACATATCAGTCTGCTAAGCCACTGAAATGCATACACCAACCGACCCTATGAGCAACATTTTCACACCATTCATAGCAGGGACTGGCTGCAGAAGGATTGGCATTACTAACATCACTCATACCTCAGTCACTTTCATATTGTCAAAGCCAAGTATAAGACAGAGACAGATAATGAAAGTAACAACATTACTCTAGCCCATACCAGAACACATAGTGCACTGTAAAAACTAGGTCCTACCAGCAAAGGCAAATTATTCGGAATATTCCTATCGTATTTCCTATGAACTGGTGGCTTATGGCTTAAAATCAAGCTTGTTTGTCCACTTTTGTTACGTTTCTGTAGATATCTGGCATACAAGTACATCATTGAAGTTTCTGTAAACTGCCGTCTTAAAATTATTATTCTTGTCCTATTAACCATTTAGCCGGCCACCGTGGTGTAGGGGTAGCGTGCCTGCCTCTCGCCCGGAGATCCCGGGTTCGATTTCCGGCCAGGTCAGGGATTTTTCTCTCGACTAGGCATCATTGAAGAGGCGTACTAGGGAAATGAGGAGTGAGGTAGTTTCCCGTTGCTTTTCTCACCGAGTCAGAAGTTGCTATTACAAATCAGTCTACTAAGCCACTGAAATGCATGCACCAACCGACCCTTCGAGGTCCTCTCAGCCTACGTGATCAGAACTGAGACGCTATCTGACGGTGAAATAACGGACCCGGTCTCGAAAGCCCAGAATAACAACCGAGCGGTTGCGTCGTGCTGACCACACGGCCCTCGTAATCCGCGGGTCTTCGGGCTGAGCTGCGGTCGCTGGGCAGGCCAAAGCCCTTTCAATGGCGTTAAGTGCCGTGGGGGAGGGGCGTATTAACAATTTCGTGTCGTCAGTTCGGCGTTAAAGAAATCGAAACAGTTGGTCTTGCTCTTTTTTATCCTTCCGTATTTTTGGCTACTGAAATACAACATAATAGAGGGTTGGTTTTCTCACCCTTATATAAATAAACTCTTCTTTTCAAACGGTAGGCTATATCTATATTGCTCCAACTGCCGTTAATACCAACGTAGCATCAAACCAGTAAATAGCTAACCGTCATAGTTAATCTGGGGTTAATTTACAGGATGTTTAAACTTAACGGCTTTCGTTCCTTGTAAATAACCTGAAAAGCATGAAAGACAGACCTGTTTTGTGCTGCTGAGGTAAGCGAGTTCATAGTTATTTAGTAGGAGCAATGGGTGCATCTATTCCACAAGTTAGAGAAGGGAAATGAATAAAATAAATAATTATTTTGTACTGCCGATTCTTTTGAAGTATCTCCTGAACCTGCGAACAGTGAATCAATTGAACGTGATGAAAACATCGCAAGTACCGACAGATTTACTGCAGTTCAAGAGGAAAACCATTTTGATTATGATGATCATGATGGGCCCGATTGTTGGACATTAACGCAAAAACATGATTTCTTCCACAGAAACGATTTGGCTTTATGCGAAAAATAAAATGCTAGGTTGTAAGGTGTGCCAGTACTTTACTTAGGATCAGGAAAATAGATGTAAGTGAAATTTTCTTCAAAGCGGACCTGTAATAAAATCAGTAGCTTTGGAAGAGAACAAGGCTGTATATCTGGAGATATGAAGAAAGTGTAAAACTCAGTTTATTAAGAAGTTTACATGGGCACCGCCACATTTCTTCTTTTAAAAATCCACAGTTCCAACCCTCCAGGCAAGCAGCTCACTGTTGAAAACATCCTGGGGATATGAGCAACGAATTTTAGGTAAATAAAATATAATAAAATATGAGGACATATTCTTTATTTATTCCTAAAACTTACAATTCTTCTTCGTTATCCGGTCGATTAGATCACGGCCGATTGGATCCCTCGCTCCGCTCCACGGCCGCTTCCTTCCCTTTCCTAGCCCTTTCGCATCCCATCGTCGCCATAAGACCTATCTGTGTCGGTGCGACGTAAAGCAACTAGCAAAAAAAAAAAAAAAAAAATTAGATTAGCTTTTTGCCTTTTTCTACCACTACGATCGCTATTGTGACGCAATCCATTGTTTCACTTAAGCATCACTACGAGCGCTAATGTGAGTCACTGCAGAGTTTCACTTATAACTATATTCGGTGTGAACATTTTTCAAAAAATCCAAAAAAAAAGCGACTCAGGGTATTGAACCAAGGAACACATTACAGAAAGAATTATGTAAATAAGGTAATTTGGCTACGATTTGAATAAAAAAAAGGAAACGAGGAAAGAAACAAGCGATTTTAGGATGTTTTTCCGGAACTGCATTTAGGCCGGAAGTGATTTTTCGTTATTTTTGTATTTCTACTTTGATAGAGCTATCTAAGACTCACAATTTAAAACCTTTCCGGGCCCTTTAGCCCTTCAACTTTCGGCACAATTGAGGAAATTAATTTATGTTTTTCGTAGTATGGGGAACTGTGACTGCTAAGAAATGTTAACATTAAAAACACTGATAACATGTATACTTCTCGGAACGATGATCGAAGTTCATTCGACTTTGTAGTCATGGTTTTAAGTCTTAGTCCCATTTTCCGATACGGGCTCGGGAATATGGTTTTAAATCTGAGTGATACATTGAGATATCTTTAATTTATTTTAATTTATTCATGATAAACCATTTAGAAATCGCCAATCGGGCTCTGATAGTAAAGAAGAGAGATAGCACAGTAGAGCCTACAATTAGTATGCTGATAAGTGAAGGCTTCTAACGCGCAACGTAAAAGTTTAGCAGTGGTCAGTCCTCTCAGGTCAATGTACTGTACTGACAAACGCACACATGTTTACCCACTTCGTGACACTTACGGAGCATGCTTGAAGAAGCGGGACAGTACACTAATTCTATTCTGTGGAGGTATACTAGGGAAAGGTTGTTGGTAAGAGGGAATTTGAACCGCTCATTTTGATTGCAGATGTTCTAGAAAGATTGAGAGCACTGATAACCACAATAATAACAATAATAATAATAATAATAATAATAATAATAATAATAATAATAATAATAATAATAATAATAATAATAATATACCGAGAGAGTTTGTTATATGGTTCGGGTAGCATAGCGTTGAGCTTGCGTTCGGGAGATGATGGGTTCATATCACACCGTCGGCTTTCCTGAAGATGACTTTCCGTGGTTTTCCATTTTTACACCAGGTAAATGCTGGGATTGTATCTTGATTAAGGCCACGACTGATACCTTACTTTTATCTTTCCCTGCGTCGCCAAAAAACCGTCTTCGACATTAAACACCTATGATAATAATAATAATAATAATAATAATAATAATAATAATAATAATAATAATAATAATAAACAACCGGATGAGTTGGCCGTGCGGTTCGAACTTCACTGTCGGCAACCCTAAAGATGGTTTTGCGTGATTCCCCGTTTTCACACCAGGCAAGTGCTGGGGATGTTCTTTAATTAAGGCCACTGCCGCTCCTTTCCCTCTCCTATCGTCGCCGTAAGACCTATCTGTGTCGGTGCGACGTAAAGTAAATTGTAAAATATTAAAATAATAATAATAAGAAGAATTAAATGAAATGGCATATGGCTTTTAGTGCCGGGAGTGTCCGTGAACATGTTCGGCTCGCCAGGTGCAGGTCTTTTTGATTTGAGTCCCGTAGGCGACCTGCGCGTCGTGATGAGGATGAAATGATGATGAAGACGACACATACATCCAGCCCCCGTGCCAGTCAAATTAACAAACTATGGTTAAAATTCCCGACCCTGCCGGGAATAGAACCCGGGACACCTGTGACCAAAGGCCAGCACGCTAACCATTTAGCCATGGAGCCGGACGTAATAATGATAATAATAATAATCAAACAGCAAGGAAGCTTGTCTGTTGATCCTAGTGGTCATAGCTGTGATATCTCTACTGTAGTCGTACGTGGAAGCTATAGGTTTATACAGTAACGTGATTTCTCATTTGAAGATGGCGATGACCTAGCCGATCCCGTGGTGTAGGGGTAGCGTGCATGCCTCATACCCGGAGGCCCCGGGTTCGATTCCCGGTCAGGTCAGGGATTTTCACCTGGACCTGAGGGCTGGTTCGAAGTCCACTCGGCCTACGTGATTAGAATTGAGGAGCTATCTGACGGTGAGATAGCGGCCCCGGTCTAGAAAGCCAAGAATAACGGCCGAGAGGATTCGTCGTGCTGACCACACGACATCTCGTAACCTGCAGGCCTTCGGACTGAGCAGCGGTCGCTTGGTAGGCCAAGGCCTTTCAAGGGCTGTAGTGCCATGGGGTTTGGTTTTTTTCGCGATGTCCTATCTGTTAGTCCCCTCCTTTAATAAACAAACATCGTCAATAATAATAATAATAATAATAATAATAATAATAGAAATGGACAAAAACTTTATAAAAAATAACACCCGTGACTTTTATCAGACTTTTAAGAATGAATTAAAGGGGTACCAAACTACAAATGTTAGTTTCAAGGATGAAAACGGCAGAATTGGACTAAGCAATACTGAAAATTGTGAGATATTAGCAAGATATTTTGATCAACTTTTGAACTGTCCTGAACCAAGTCATAAATTAGAATTTCAAGATATTGATGAAAATTTGGAAGAAGACATACCACCAACTATAAAAGAAATTGAAGAAGTAATTAAAACCCTCAAAAACAACAAAGCTAGCGGAGAAGATTCTATTACAGCGGAACTTTTGAAGTGGTCCTTACCAAATATAGCAAATGAGCTACAATTACTCTTTGAAGAAATCTGGAAAACTGAAAAAATTCCTGAGGAATGGAAAGTAGCCTTGATACATCCACTCCACAAAAAAGGTAATAAACAGGACGTTAATAACTACAGAGGAATATCTTTATTAGCAGTGGCATATAAAATATTTTCCAAGATTTTATTAAACAGAGTAGAAACAACACTAGACAATCATTTAGGTGAATATCAAGGTGGTTTCAGGAAAGGAAGATCATGCTCAGAACAAATATTTAATCTTAAGTCAATAATTCGCCACAGGTTACTTAATTCAAAGGACATTGTAGTCATGTTTGTAGATTTCAAAAAGGCTTTTGATTCTGTTGACAGAGAAACTATATATAAAATAATTCGAGAATTTGGCATAAAGTCTAAACTGGCAAATCTAATCCGTGAAACACTTACAGACACAGTCTCTAAAGTGAAATTTCTGGGAGAGATATCACAGCCTTTCAAAATAAAAACTGGTGTACGACAAGGCGACGGACTATCCCCAATTCTTTTTAATTGTGTCCTAGAGAAAATAGTGAGAATTTGGAACGAAAAACTTATTGAACTCAACATTTCACCGATAAGGTTAGGAAGAGGAAACAAAAGGATTGAAATAAATTGTCTTGCATTTGCAGATGACTTTGCAATACTTTCTGAAAATGTGACATCTGCTGTAACCCAAGTAAATGTCTTGGAAAGAATCGCCAGCAGAACTGGCTTAAGAATTTCTGCAGAAAAAACAAAATTTTTAACAAATATTTGGGATGCACCAAAATTTCTGAAAACAGATATTGGCCAAATAGAGAGGGTAAAAAAATTCAAATATCTAGGGGAAATAATCCAAGAAAATGGTTTAGAAAAATCTGCAGTAGAGGAGAGGGTACATAAAATGGAGAGAGCTTATGGTGTCACCAAAGATATCTACAATAAAAGATGCCTATCCAAAAATGCAAAAATAAGGCATTACAACACAGTAGTGAAGCCAGAATGCCTATATGCAAGCGAGTGTCTGGCATTAAACTATAATTTAGATAAGCTAGAAATACTAGAAAGGCGAATCATGAGGAAAATATTAGGCCCACAAAACACAGCAGAAGGTTGGAAATTACGAAGTAATGCTGAAATATATCAAAAAATAGAAAATATATCAGATGTAATGAGGAAAAAGAGACTTATGTTTTTTGGACATTTATATCGAATGCAAGATAGTAGATTAACCAGTAAGATTTTCAGATATTTGTGGAGTAAGAAATCAACGACAAGCTGGGTCAATGAAGTAAGAAAGGATTTAGAAAAAAACAATATAACAACAGAAGAAATAAATAATAGAGAAGGCTTTCGGGAAAAAGTATTGAAAATAGAAGGATTCCAAGGTAGGAAAGTAAAAAAGACTGGTTCAAAGTGGTCTGAAGACAGAAAGAAGAAACACAGTGAACAGATGAAAGCGTACTGGAAGAAAAGGAAAGAACAAAGAAGAAGGAATTGAAATTGGCACGTGGTCCTCTGGTGGCCCATTCGAAAGAATAATAATAATAATAATAATAATAATAATAATAATAATAATAATAATAATAATAATAATAATAATATCAATGATAATAAAAATTGTTACCAAGTTTTTGTGGTAGGTAGAGGTGAAAGAAGGTGCGGGGGTGAACAGGTCTCAGGCTACGAAATTAAAGTTAATTTAAAATTTAACAAGGTTATATTTTCTTTTCAAAATTAAGAAATAACAAGCATGGCAGGTACAGAGTAGCAAGGCAACAAATGTGCAATTACAGTATTTACAGGATTTGGGCTTCGAGCCCCGAATTCACAATTCTTGGGCGTTTAGCCCAACTTTACCCCAAAACAAGATTTAACAGAGGGGCAGAAAACCCCATTCATGCCCAGGAGCACTTGCTCTAAATTACACAGAAAAGCCTCCTCGAGGCATACAACACTCAATTTTCGAGAAAGAGCCACTCGCTCTCAACTTTAAGCCTATCAAAGGCCACACCAAACTCCACCTTCAAGTTGTCCTCTAAGGACATAGACACAGGGGTAAAATACCCAACCTACTGAGGCCTATTAAGTGAGAAAAAGGTTAATTACATGACCTCTAAAATAACAGTTTGAGAGGAGGCGATCTGCACTCCTAATACATTTTGTTTAAAACCTAATCTGGCTCTAGGCCGCTAATGCAAGGGCTAATCCCATACTACAGAGGTGACATTAGAAAAGAACAATTTACATTACATTAAGGAAGAATCGGTTGTGAGAAATAAGTTCACCTCAAAACAATATGAGTGGGAGCTCGAGAGGGTTAAGCACTCCCTATCCCAATATGTAACTTTAAAAGAGAATAGATGCTAAGAGTCGTTACATTTTAGGGAAAAGTTACATGGTGGAAACGCTTCGGACCCGCCCCGAGAGTTAAACTGCTGAGCTAGCAAGAAAAGAAGTTATTAAACGGCCATTACCTGGTTGTTGAACTGCTGCCCGAAGAAAGAGGCGCTTCCCGCCCCTGCTATGTACTTTACACACTGAAAGATGGTACTGAAGTGGCCCGGAGACCCTAAAATCAGCAGTTTATATACTCCCGCGGAAAGTTCGAGGCGTTTGAGGAATGAGAACACCCTCCCACAAAAACTTTATTGGCTAGGGTTAAACAACATATCCCCTTTGGAGAAGATACACCTGATTGGTTATAAATTAATAACGGAAATTCGGGATTGGCTAAATTCAAAACAAGGCGAAAGAAAGGGTTATACAGCCAACTTAAACAATAACAGAAAGAAATTTAACAAGAAACAGACTTTTGAAATAAAAATTTCTCCAAAAAACAGTTCTTTCACTTCGCACTAGGGTGCACCATTGTAGTTCTTCAGTAGTGTCCTCTAGAAGAGAAAGTTCACACTTCTTACTACCGGAAAAACAAAAATACGTCGAAAACGACCCAGTTCAGAAACTACAAAATTTCCAAGTAGTGACATCTTCTGAGAAACTTGAAAATTAACACCTTAAATAAAGTTCAGACTTCCTCCAGTAGGGGAGTTTCAACTGGCGCAAAATTTGAATTAGCGGCGTGGAGGTGTACCGCCCGGTACAAAAATAATAATATCAATGATAATAACGATAATAATATCCCACGCCCCATGTGGCTCAATGAAGTAAGAACAACTTGGCTTCCGCTGGGAATTCTTATACAGATGTCTCAGACCGCCCGAAACTTTGTAAAATGGTAAATTCGTGGTCTCCTATACCAAAGTTGTTAAATCTCGCAAATCTCTTTCACAGGGGAGAAAGGAAGAAACTACCATCAGGACTCAAGAGATATTGAGAACGAAAGCATTCATTCAAAAAGCGCTCCATAGTAGGCTTGAATCACTAATAAATCTATGCTCCATCATATGAATTAAATGGTTCTAAATGCCATTTTTGTTAAGAAGATAGTTATATTTTATAAAGTCTCTATGCTCATAACACTTAAAGACCTGAGGAGTATTGATCTATGGAAACAGATCTGCGTATGAACGTAAGTAGTAATTAGATGGCGAGCTATCTCCACACCGACTTATCTTTATCCGTGTTATCTCCAACGCTGCATCTCCTATGAGACGTCATTTAAGTTTTTATAACATCTTGAACAGTACAATAGGTAATAATAAAGCGACACACAAGAGTTCACTGAAGAAGGCCACGTAGAGATAAGTTTATTTACTGAATAATAAACTCATCTTGGAATAAGAACAGTTTTTTTTTTTACGTAACTCGAATCATTAACTATAATGAATTTACAAATGTTTCCAGAAGCCTGAAGAGTGTCTGTTAAGGACATCAGGGAAAAATAGAATTTAAATTCAACAAATATTCGGAAATTAAAAATACACAAAAGCACACTTAAGAAAGTTGACATGTCATCAAATTAAAATCTTAAATAAAGAGCATGAAGTATTTTCGAGTTACTAAATCATCCTCATGGTGATGACTGGCGGCGATTGTTGCTTCAAGGAGCTAATGAACAGTTTTATCAGTCCGGCTCCATGGCTAAATGGTTAGCGTGCTGGCCTTTGGTCACAGGGGTACCGGGTTCAGTCTAGCTCGAGCAACCGAGGAGTAAAGTCGCGTGGTGCAGTGCGTGCCGTAAACATGGTCGGTATTGAGCAGTACCGGGCCGCGATTGGGAAATGGCAGGTGAAGCAGAGGAAGGAGAACAAGAATGGACGGGTGTTAAGAAAAGAAGGAATAAAATAGGTGAAGCGGCGCTGGTAGTGACAGTGATAGCGATGCTACTGGTTATTGGGGGCTGGAGGGTGGAATTAAACCCAGGCCCAAATACCAGCGGAAAATTTAGCATGGAGGACTTGGCAGCACTCAAGGTGGTAGTGAGTGAGGTAATACAGGAAAAGTGTCAATGGGATAAGGTACAGGAAATAAAGGACATGATGGAGGAGCAGAGAAAGGAGATAGGGAACATGAAGAAATGGCTAGAAACGAAGACGGAGGAATCGAACAGGAGAGTGGACAATAATGAGAAGGAAATAGAGTTATTAAGAGGGAAAGTGAAACATCTGGAAGAGGAGGTGATGATAATGAAGAGAGAAGCGGAGGGGTACAGGCAGGAAAGAATGAAGAAAGCCATATTTATATATGGTGTGGAGGAAAGCGAGAGAGAAGGCAAGACTGACCTGATATCCAAGGTGGTACCGGGCTCGATTCCAGGCAGGGTTTGGGAATTTTAACCATCATTGGTTAATTTTGCCGGCACGGGGGCTGGGTGTATGTGTCGTCTTCATTATCATTTCATCCTCATCACGACGGGCAGGTCGCCTACGGGCGTCAAATGAAAAGACCTGCACCTGGAGAGCAGAACATGTCCTCGGACACTCCCCGCACTAAAAAGCCATACGTCAGTTCAGTACAGTTTTATCAGGCCCTCGCCGAAGAATCTCAAGCATGAAAGTTAGAGTTGGTTAATATGTAGGTCTTATACTACTTGTTCATGCATCCTGTGTACACCACACAATATCTGAACAAAAACGTGGACATGGGATTGTAAAAGAAATTCTTTTTTATACCAATCTTTTAGATGAATCGTGATCTAGACAAAGAATGAGGAAACAGAGTAATGACAGGAGGTCAGAAATTGACTTAGAGGATAGATTCTTCTAATGGGGTCGTACCTTAAAATTAATTATTAGAAAAGGGCGCGGTCTTTGAACTCAAATCAGAATAAATTTGTTTTCTACATGGGCATGGCGCCATTTCGCAGTACGACTGCCGTTCAAGAACTTCAGCTTCCCAACGCTTCACGTCCCGGAACGGTTGTGATTCGAGTTTTGACGGACGCAGTTAAGTGATTTCTATCTACCTAAAAGAAATCATCGTGCTGTAACCGAAGTGATCCGCAATAAAGCAACAAAACAAAACAAAAAACGAAACGAAATGAATCAGATCTAAACTAAAATAAAAACTAAACTAATCTAACCTGAACAGAACCTGTCGGAGTAGACATAACTGTCCTAGTGATAAATTAGCCAACTCATTCTATTCTTAGGCCTAACTTCATTACTGCATCAAGATCATACCAAAGTACTAAGGAAGAGAGCTCGGATGATTCAAATAACTTTAAGTCGATTTGCAGTCATCTTTCTCGTATAATAAAGAAATAGACATGTTTTGCGAAAGTTGAGGGTTAAATATGGCAATAAGTAGGTGTGCCTCCCCATTTTTGCAATCATACGCTTCTCCAAACGGGGTTAGCATTAGCTGTATTTGTGAATATACAGATACTACTTGTAAGATAGGGTTTGTAACTGGATATTTAAAATTAATAGTAATATACAGCTGATCTTTCCTTCATTTTAAAATTTCACATATTTTGCTGCATTTCGCAGACGTTGGATTTCATATTTCCAAAAATTATCTTAAGAAATATTATAAATCCTATGTGAAAATTGTATGTATTCCTCCTCTTCAGTATCTCCAGGTTCTTTCGATCAGAGGGCATCCTATTTCTATTTATTTCTTCTAGCACATTCGTCCCTGATTCGTCTAATGACCTTGCTGTTACTTCCAAACGCACGTAGGGTGTAACAGAGACATCTTAGATGGTGTCGTCAAACATCTCTTGGAATGCTAACAGTGAGCCAACTGGTGACGAATGAGAGTACAACTTACTATGATGATGCTTGTTGTTTAAAGGGGCCTAACATCTAGGTCATCGGACCCAGAACTTACTATCGATCACGGCCGACTTGATGCGTCGCTCTAGCTAGCTCCTTACCGGCCTTGACAAACGGGTCCTCGCACTGTAATCGGAGTAGCGTCCGTCTCCATGGTCAAATGGTTAGTGTGGTGGTCTTTGGTCACACGGGTCCCGGGTTCGATTCTCGGCAGGGTTAACCTTAATAGGTTAATTTCTCTGACACGGGGGCTGGAGGTCGCCTACAGGGGTCAAATCTAGCGAGCCGAACTTGTCTTCGGGCACTCCCGCCACTAAAAGCCATACGCCATTTCATTTCATTTCATTGGAGTAGTTTCATAGCTCGACACGTGACCCTGGCTGCCTAAGTTTTTGCGGTAGAAATTCACACTTCTATATGGAAAAGATATTAAGTTTGATTGTCGATTTATCGTAATTTAGAGGTATGGAGAATGTAACGTAGATTAATACTGTCAAAATGATTAATCCTAAAGGTTACTTTTATCGGCAGCCCTGAAGATGGTTTTCCGTGGTTTCCCATTTTCACACCAGGCAAATGCTGGGGCTGTACCTTAATTAAGGCCACGGCCTCTTCCTTCCAACTCCTAGGCCTTTCCTATCCCATCGTCGCCATAAGACCTATCTGTATCGGTGTGACGTAAAGCCCCTAGCAAGAAAAAAAAGGTTACTTTCCTTGATATTTGCCAAAATACTATCGTGAAATGAAACTGCGGAGAGATGGAGTAGTCCAACTGACGTTCTGATATTGACTTTGATTGCCGATTTATCTTAGAGGAATGAGGGAGTATATTATACGAACTAATACTGTTAAAATTATTAATCCTAAAGGCTACTTTCGTTGATATTTGTCAAAATAACGTGAAATGAAATTACGGAGAGATGGAGTAATCGAACTGACGTTCCTTTACTGTGAGGAATAATAGTAATCACTTTAATTATCTGTTTACCCTCCAGGGTCGGTTTTTACCCGGACTCAGCGAGGGATCCCACCTCTACCGCCTCAAGAGCAGTGTCCTGGAACTTCAGACTCTGGGTCGTGGGATACAACTGGGGAGGATGACCAGTACCTTGCCCAGGCGGCCTCACCTCCTATGCTGAACAGGGGCCTTGCAGGGGATAGGACGTCTGGAAGGGATAGACAAGAAAGAGGGAAGGAAGCGGCCGTGGCCTTAAGTTAGATACCATTCCGGCATTTGCCTGGAGGAGAAGTGGGAAATCACGGAAAACCACTTCCAGAATGGCTGAGGTGGGAATTGAACCCACCTCTAGTCACTTGACCTCCCGAAGCTGAGTGGACCCCGTTTCAGCCCTCGTACCACTTCAAATTTCGTGGCAGAGCCGGGAATCGAACTCGGGCCTCTGGGTGTGGCAGTTAATCACACTAACCACTACATCACAGAGGCGGACATTCTTAAATTCAAACCTTCATTATCAGAGAAGTTTGGGGCCGATGACCTTCGATGTTAGGCCTCTTAAAACGACAAGCATCATCAAGCATCATCAGAGAAGTCTTGCTTGTGAACAGTTGAGATTTCCTTCTGTAGACGCGGGGCAAATTCTTTGCGAATTTCCGAAACGCAAAGGATTTCGCCTTGTTTTCTTGACACGGCAAAAGCCCAAAGGCTCATTATATTATATTATATTATATTATATTATATTATATTATATTATATTATATTATATTATATTATATTATATTAGTTTTGTTATGAGGAAGCATGTGGGTGTGAAGGAATGAATTGTTGTGTTATTATTTTGATCATCATCTCCACTTGTACCAAAGGAATTACCTGGGATTTCAAACTCAGTGAGTATTTATTATTGAGGTTTTTATTAACATGTCGTTTAGACCACTTAGGACCAAGGCTAACACTTGTCAGCCTTCCTGGATTTCCAGTACTCCTAGATTGCAGTTCTTTCCTCGTCGGCCACTGCGCCAAATCTTCTTCTCACTCTTTCCGGAAGATCTTTTATCCCTTATACCCAGTTCTTCAAACTTTTATTTCTTCAGCCAGTGTTTCAGGGCACCAGCCAGACTTTGCGCCAATACAGTTACCCACGGAGTGGTACATTTCCACATCACGAGAAGATCAAGAATTCTTCGAGAAAGCCCCTAGGCCCCTTTAAACAACTAGGCTCTTTTAAACAACAAGCATCATCATCAATTCTTTGAGATATTCTGGTGTTAGGCATTGGAGACGATGACTATAAAACAGATGACAGCACTTACTCATAACAGTTGAGATATTTTTCATGTTTAGAGTAGAGCACTGCATTTGACATTAGGCGATTTTCAACCTCAGTTGACGTAGGCCGAGGATCCTTCGTAGGAGTTTCCTCTCTTTCCTTTGGATCCTGTCTGTCTCATAGCGGTGAGTTATAGCCATGCACTCAGTAAATGAGACGGCCTGCCATTTCTCGCTCTTTCTCTCTCGCACACACATTACTTCCCCACCTCGACCTGCTTCCCGCCGCTCACTCTTGTCTTCCTGCTGCTTAAATGAGCAAATTTTGGCACTCCAAAACAGGAGGTAGATATATGACTGGACATCTAATTTTGATATTGCTGAAGAAAGCATTCCTATTGAAGTTGTTGTACCAAATCTCAATCAGATCGGAGACTTACAGTTGGTTAGTTAGTGCTCTGTGGTGTGCTACCCAGCCAGTGATTTGGAAAGGTGTGGTTTCCGATTGATGAGCCAATGGCGCACTGGGGCGAAACACCAGTGCTTTAACGATTGAGATACCTGAATTTATTTAATTGCACCACTGCTTTCATCTGCTGGTGGCCATGATCATGAAGGCGTGAAATCTACAGTGGCTCAAAAAAGTATTGGTCTGTCGCGATATGCTACATATGAGGACGAGGAATCTAAGAGAATGATTAAAAAAATTGACATATACTAGAATCCCTGATTATTTGTCATCTTGTGTAACATGTACAATATAAGAAAAACATAATTCTTCCATGTCCATATAACTAAAAAGCCATAACTTAAAACAATCATTTTCACTTGCCACCAAAAAGTATTGGTCTGAATTAACATAACGCAATTTCTTGATCCTTCTTGAACGTTTCAGTACTTGCTAGGTCCTCCTTTCCTCTTTATGATCTCAGCTAACCTATTTGGCATCGATCGTACCAAGGTTTCCGTAGTTTTCTGTGCTACGTTATTCCATTCGGTGAGTAAGGCCTCTTTCAGGACAGCTTTGTTTGATATTGCATGCTTTCTCACGTTTTGCTCCAAACAGTGCCACAAATTCTCGATGGGGTTGATATCGGGAGATTGTGGTGGAGTTTCCATCAAACGCGGTGTGTTATATAACAGCCATAGCTTCGTGTTCAGGTGTGTGTGTTTGGGGTCGTTATCTTGCGTAAATGTATACTTTGCTGAGAGTCCCATTTTTTGTACACTTGATGGAAGATGTGTCTTGAGGATGTTAATGTATGCTTTGTGATCCATAGTCCCTTCAATAAAGGCTAATTCACCTACACCATTCGCACTCATGCAACCCCACACCATCAGGGAACCACCTCCATGTTTCACAGTAGCTGTCAGGTTCTTCTCTTCAAGTTCAGAATTCATCTTCCTCCACACAGTCACAAGTCTATCTGACCTGAAGAGGGTAAATTTACTCTCATCAGTAAAAACGACTGTCTTCCAATCCTCATAGCTGTCATTTCTGTGCTCTATAGCGTACGCAAGTCTCTTCTTTCTGTTAGCCTTACTGATGTACGGCTTTCTAAGGGCTCTTCTGCCCGCATATCCTCTTTCGCGTAGCACATTTCGGATGGTTTCAGACGACACTTGCACTCCTACATCTTGTTGTAACGCAGCTGCTATGTTCGGAGCACTTAGCTGAGGATTTTGGGCCACTTTACGCACAATGTGCCGTTTGTCTTGTATTGATAACTTTGAGGGGCGGCCACTTCCTTGTCTATTTTCTATTGTCTTTGTTCGTTTGTACCTGTACACAGTATTTTTAACAGTTGTAACAGCTCTTCCAATAATTTCACTTATGACCTTGAAAGATATACCTTCCTGAAATAGTCGCACTACAATACTCCTTTCTTCCACGGTTGTTTCTTTCATTTTCCTTCCCATTGGTGACTGAACACTGAAACAGTGCTGAATATTACCTTCCGACGTGTCAGCACAGACACAATGAGCCAGATGCAGCAGACAGCATGATATCATTATGAAATTGTGTACTAGACCAATACTTGTTTGGCGTGTAATGACGCACGCCGTTGTATTACCGGTCCTTTTACAAACAGCGTGAATCTCCTTGGCTCTATATTTAACCTACTGATGTATTTGACTGTCTTACATATCTGCATATGTATAATTCCATTATATGCACCATTATTTGTACCATACAGCTCCGTTCATACCACGGCTATGGGCAGACCAATACTTTTTTGAGCCACTGTATATGGTCTAACACCATGGTTAGCCGGTTCGAGACCCGCTGGATGACAAAAAATTTACCATTAGAATGTTGGAATGAAGGATCGGGAGAGTATGCCATAAGAACAGCGAAGAATGGAGAAGGCTACAGGCCCTGATGAGATGTATGCTGAGATACTGAAACTGCTTGAGAAAGAAAAATCCCTTTCATTATTAGTTGACCTGTTCAACAGTATCCACCGCAGTGGAACCATTCCTCGCGACTGGCTCAAATCAGCTTTCGTAATATTGCCTAGGAAAGCCAATGCAAAATTCTGTAGTGAATATAGAACAATTAGTTTGATAAGCCACGTTCTGAAAGTATTTCTAAAGGTCTTGCATTCGATAATTTATTATAATTGTGAGGACAATATAGGACCTTGCGAGCAGACCAGAAACTTAGAAAACTTCTGACAAGTCGTGATATTTCCATTACACTACGGACATGGCTACTCCGGTGCTACGTTTTCAGCATTCTGTTATACGGCGTTGTGGCATGGACACTTAAGAAACGTCCCATTAACGATTAACCACTAGCAAAAGAAAAGGCCATAGTCCTAAGTGCCACATGTTCTACACTGTAGTGCCAGACGAAGAATTTCTAATTTAAGTACCATTTATTCAATGACATTATTCTTCTAATTTGAATGCATCGATTAAAATAAGCATAATGTGTACTAAATGTTTGGAAATGAATGGAATCTATAGATTGGAAACTGTCCTCAAATACATGAAACTAAACAAAAAGATGAAAAATGTGCGTAAAAAGAAAAATTGTTTGATGAAATGGTTCATTTTGCGTTGTTATTCAGTGTCATAAGTGATGTTTAGCCTCAAGATCGCCACGTGAGTTGCGAATATCATCCGCTTCCAATAAGAACAACACATCGGTGGCTTTTTAAAAAACTTCGTATTTCCCAATGCTCTACTACCCATTATATTATTATTATTATTATTATTATTATTATTATTATTATTATTATTATTATTATTATTATTATTATTATTATTATTATTAAAGCGACTTCATTGTGGTGAATTTAGGGCTCCTGACCCTTTCTTACACTTAACCAATTCATGTACATAAATGAGTACTAATTTACATCATAATTTTACAATGTAAGCATTTCAACAATTGACATTTTAATATATAGGCCTACTAACAGTGTAAACACTGAAATGACCTAATTTAAACATACTACATCTTTACAATCTAAAGTATAAACTAATTAAAGTATCACTAAATTATAGTATCACTAACTAAACTAACTTAAGTCAAGTATAAACTGCAACACCTTACAATAAAGCAACCATATTCACGCTCATTCATGCATGCCATTCACACTCAAGAAGACAGGAAGAGCTTATAAGATGACGTTGGAAGAGGATTTAAAACGTTCTCTGATGTCATACCGTATTGTAGGGATGCTGTTTGCATGGCGAATTTAAGCACTCCTACAGTTTAATGTATTTAAGGTTCATTTTCCTTTACACATGAGCATAGGAAAATGAACTCAACGAAAATTATTCTGATGGACTCCGTATAAATATGTGGCTGGGAATCGTGATCAGTCTTAAGGAATTAATGGGTTGGAAGAGTATTGGGCATACAAGGGTGCCATCGACGTACAATAGTTGAGCGCCGAATTATCGCGTAATAAGCACCCACAGAGGCTAAATATTAAGACCGTACACCTTCAGACCTCATCTTCAGAAGTTAGTTCACTAAAATGTTGCAAAAATGTTGCACTCTTTGGACTGGGAAGACTTGGAAGTAAGAAGATGAGCTACTCAATGAAGCCGTATGTTCCGAGCTGTCAGTGCAGGGATGGCGTGGAATGACATTGGTAGACGAATATGCCTGAACTGAGTTTTTAAATGTAAAAACATAAAAATATGAAGATAAAATTGGAATCCAGAAATGTCTCTAATATAGGCCTAATCATAAGAGCGCTGTGTAATTAAACATCGAATTTTCTGACACTCGCAGAAAGAGCTGTCGGGAGAGTAAAAATATATCTGCCATTAGCAGTTGTAGGGTTCAGATTATTATTGTTGTTATTGTTATTATTATTATTATTATTATTATTATTATTATTATTATTATTATTATTATTATTATTATTATTATTAAATTACTTTTATATTTTATAGTGGTTAAGTGCAAAAGAGAACCGCCACAAAGAAAAAACTGGGAAGTGTTTAAACTACGCCACAAAGAAAGGAATTATCTATTTATATTTTATCTACACATGGCATGTGTATACTTTTTTCCGCCCATCCTTCGTGAATCAATACGCTCAAGTTAAAAGGAAATTGAGAAGGAAACAGTAGTAAAAGAAGGAGAATTACTAAGCTTGACTACGTAAGGTAGTAATACTGTAGGGTGTAATGGAGACCTCGCTGGGTCACAGTGGCCAGGAATCTGTCATTAGAGGAGCTTTAATTAAACAAGTAATTAATTACCGTGTAAAATGGAGGAGAAGGCATTGCTTGCTCGATGAAAGCTTCAGAGCTGGTTTATTTTACAAGTTAGAATGTGGTTTTACACGGCGCGATGAGCTTGCCATGTCACGTGGGCGCGCAGTACAGTGCGGTAATGTGATTAGCGGGTTCGGGCCGCACTCGGCACGCCCACCGGGGAGCGATGACCTCACAAGAGCTGTGCTAAATCTTCGCTGAATATGCAGCACTTCGTCCTATACATATTCAAAAGTAAGGCTAGAAATATTATATGCCATGTTATCCGTGTTCGCTCTTCGCGATGGGGAGTGGAGATGATCCGCACACTGATCAAAGGCGAACCATGATCCGATTCATCTGACAGGCTGTTTTGGGAAGGGATTAATTAAAATCGCTTGTCATAACTAAACGTGAATATGTTGTATATGCTGGTTCTTTAACGAGAACGCAGATAAGTGTACTTTAAATCTCAAAAAAGTAGCTCTACACTTTGTAACACAGTGATCATTAGGGAGCGCATTTTTATGTGCTAAAATGTGAAAAATATTAATTTTTATATACTAAAATATCAAGAAATATTTGATAAAATTGAAAATATTTTTCCCGCCTCCGTGATGTAGTAGTTAATGTGATTAGCTGCCACCCCCGGATGCCCGGGTTCGATCCCCGGCTCTGCCACGAAGTTTGAAAAGCGGTACGATGGCTGGAACGGGGTCCACTCAGTTTCGGGAGGTCAACTGAATAGAGGTGGGTTCGATTCCTACCTCAGCCATTCTGGAAGTGGTTTTCCGTAGTTTCCCACTTCTCCTCCAGGCAAATGTCGGGATGGTACCTAACTTAAGGCCACGGCCGCTTCATTTCATCTTCCTTGTCTATCTCTTCCATTCTTCCCATCCCCCGCTAGGCCCCTGTTCAGCGTAGCAGGTGAGGGCGCCTGAGTGAGGTACTGGTCATCCTCCCCAGTTGTATCCCCTGACCCAGAGTCTGAAACTCCAGGACACTGCCCTTGAGGTGGTAGAAGTGAGTGCGAGGGAAAAGCCGACCCTGGAGGGTAAACAGACTAAGAAGAAGAAGAAGAAGGAAATATTTTGCTTTAAATGTGACATAACCGCTCGTGTTCAAGAGGAAGGTAAGTATAAAGTATTGTGTTAAAAAAATGTTACCAAACGTGCTCCTTAAGGCAAATTGATGTGTATGTATGGAAAAGTACATGGTGACCAAAAAGTTTTTTAACATTTGACGTGGCAATGCTTCACGGAATATTGGGATAAAAGGGTAATAATTGACACACATGACTGGTATGACATGAGGT
>NC_090272.1:177523192-177660692 GCF_040414725.1 Anabrus simplex
AAATAATATATTCTTTTAGGATATGTCTGTCTCGGATTATTTATTTTGCCAAGAGCAATGTCGGTGCAAAGAAATGCTCTACATAATCTAAATGACACTGTGGGCATTTGGATGGGCCTACATTTGAATAATAATAATAATAATAATAATAATAATAATAATAATAATAATAATAATAATAATAATAATTTAATTTAAGTTCGTGTGGATATTTCTAGCCGAGTGCAGCCCTTGTAAGGCAGACCCTCCGATGAGGGTGGGCGGCATCTGCCATGTGTGGGTAACTGCGTGTTATTGTGGTGGAGGATAGTGTTATATGTGGTGTGTGAGTTGCAGGGATGTTGGGGACAGCACAAACACCCAGCCCCCGGGCCATTGGAATTAACCAATGAAGGTTAAAATCCCCGACCCGGCCGGGAATCGAACCCGGGACCCTCTGAACCGAAGGCCAGTACGCTGACCATTCAGCTAACGAGTCGAACTATTATAATAATAATAATAATAATAATAATAATAATAATAATAATAATAATAATAATAATAATAATAATAATAATAATAATGTATGTTGGGTATTCAGCCCGAAGGCTGGTTTGATCCTCTGCAGCTCCGCCAACAGCTGTCATAAATAGCCTAGGCGTCACTGAAGAGGCATACTAGGGAAATGAGGAGTGAGGTAGTTTCCCGTTGCTTTCCTCACCGAGGCAGCAGTTGCTATTACATATCACTCTGCCAAGCCCACTGAAATGCATGCACCAACCGACCCTATGAGCGATAGTTTTAAATCACTTTTGTTATTACTTAATTTCAAATGACGGAGAAAACTATATTTTCTACGGGCTTCATGCTCAGCAGCCAGTGACGGACACCCTCGCAGACGTACAGTTATTTGAAGGATGCATAACAGGAGAAAATCAGAGGATGCATCATATTTCTCTCGGCTTTAAAATTACACCCACCTAATGTATCTGAACACCGAGGTAATATGAGGTAGAACTTTTCCCTTTGGTGCCTGTTTGTATATTCCTAAAAGTGAAAACTGCTGGACTTATTTCAACCAAATTACGTATTTTGATTCTACTCACTCAGGATTGTGTTATCAGGTGCATATGATATCATGGTAATCACATGGAATTGGTATTTATGGGAAGATTTTTTTTTTTTTTTTTTTTGCTAGTGGCTTTACGTCGCACCGACACATATAGGTCTTATGGCGACGATGGGATAGAAAAGTGCTAGGAGTGGGAAGGAAGCGGCCGTGGCCTTAATTAACGTACAGCCCCAGTATTTGCCTGGTGTGAAAATGGGAAACAACGGAAAATCATCTTCAGGGCTGCCGACAGTGGGGTTCGAACCCACCATCTCCCGACTGCTGGATACTGGCCGCACTTAAGCGACTGCAGCTATCGAGCACGGTAGGGAAAGATTATTCTCGAATATTTTCTTTAACATTAGCTCAATCAAGACAGTATACAACAAACGTTTAGGAAGATCTTATTTCCGTTCCTTTATGCCATGTACGTACTTATCGTACGACGGATAAGAACGCAGATGATTGCGAGAAACTGGATTTTTAGTCCAAGACCCGTAGGACATGTCGTGCATGTCACTTCAAGGTGGGGATCGGGGAGAACTAAAGAGCCATTTTACTCTTTTCGACAGGACAGATATTAAGGGAGGTAGCAGCAACGTCAGAGTGCCACGCCAGTGATACAAATGCAATCTGAGAACCACGGAAAATTTCGCACACCTTCGGAACAGGAACTGTACCGTACAATAAATTTGGAAATCGTCATCATTTTCTCTCGACTTTGTTGAGCTATACCATATTTCACGTTACTGCCACTCGCTTTCGTACGAAAATATAATTTTAATATGTCGCAACAAACGTGTGAATAAAGCCATGTTACTGCACATAAATTCCTGAAGGTAACACTGCAAATTTCCGTGCCATGAACAGGTACAAATGCTAGTCGTAAATAAATCTTTAAAAATCAGTCTGTCCGTCTCTGCCACCTTCGGAGGCCAGGGTTCAATTCCCAGCTCTGGTCGAGGCGGTAAAGGCGTGCTCGGTTCGCCCGCAAGGACGTGGGTTCGAATCCCCGTCAGGAAGTCGTAAAATTTAAGAAACGAGATTTCCACTTCCGGAGGTGCATATGGCCCTGAGTTTCACTCAGCCTACACCAAAATGAGTACCAGGTTAATTCCTGGGGGCAAAGGCGGCCGGGCGTAGAGCTAACCACTCTACCCCATCACGTGCCGCGGTTAACAATGGTGGAAGCCTTTACCTTCCACTCCTCCAAGGGCCCTCATGGCCTGTACGGAGGTGTCTTTGTCTTTCATTATTATTATTATTATTATTATTATTATTATTATTATTATTATTATTATTATTATTATATTACCCAGCGAGTTGGCCGTGCATTTTGGGGTTGCGTAGCTGTGAGCTTGCATTCGGGAGGTGGTGGGTTCGAATCCCGCCGTCGGCAGCTCTGAAGAAGGTTTTCCGTCGTTTCTCATTTCCACACCAGGGTAATGCTGGGGATATACCTTAATTAAGTTTCTAGCCCTCTTCAATGTGAGAGTGCGATGTGAAATCACAAGCAGAATAGATTTTAATAAATTCTCAGTATTACAATTGGATTACAAAACATACGCACAGAACTTCAATCCACATAGACAAACAAAATCAAAGGGCAGATTGTTAGTATTTAGATAAAATCGGAAGATCGTTGGACTGCCAAGCCTGATGATTTTTTTACAATCTGAATTACACCGCACCGACACAGATAGGTCTCATAGCGACGATATAATAGTTAAGGGCTAGGAGTGGGAAGGCCCGGAAGGACGTGGGTTCGAATCTCCGTCAGGAAGTCGTAAGATTTAAGAAACGAGATTTCCACTTCTGGAGGTGCATATGGCCCTGAGATTCACTCAGTCTACACCAAAAATGAGTACCAGGTTAATTCCTGGGGGCAAAGGCGGCCGGGCGTATTGCTAACCACTCTATCCCATCACGTGCCGAGGTTAACAATGGTGGAAGCCTTTACCTTCCACTCCTCCAAGGGCCTTCATGGCCTGTACGGAGGTGACTTTGCTTTCTTTGCTAGGAGTGGGAAGGAAGCGACCGTGGCCTCAAGTAAACCATGTTGCAATCCTCAATGTCCGTCGTGAGGAATGCAGCACTTTAGACATGGTTTTGATAACCAATGGGTTCGTTTATAGGGCATGGGCACTTAAGTCAACTCTCGCTGTAAAAATATGCACTTACTCTATACGTGGTTTTGATAACCAATAGGTTCGTTTATAGGGCATGGGCACTTAAGTCAACTCTCGCTGTAAAAATATGCACTTACTCTATACGTGGTTTTGATAACCAATAGGTTCGTTTATAGGGCATGGGCACTTAAGTCAACTCCCGCTGTAAAAGTATACACTTACTCTATACTTGGTTTTGATAACCAATGGGTTCGTTTATAGGGCATGGGCACTTAAGTCAACCCCCGCTGTAAAAATATGCACTTACTCTATACTTGGTTTTGATAACCAATGGGTTCGTTTATAGGGCATGGGCACTTAAGTCAACTCTCGCTGTAAAAATATGCACTTACTCTATACGTGGTTTTGATAACCAATAGGTTCGTTTATAGGGCATGGGCACTTAAGTCAACTCCCGCTGTAAAAGTATACACTTACTCTATACTTGGTTTTGATAACCAATGGGTTCGTTTATAGGGCATGGGCACTTAAGTCAACCCCCGCTGTAAAAATATGCACTTACTCTATACTTGGTTTTGATAACCAATGGGTTCGTTTATAGGGCATGGGCACTTAAGTCAACTCCCGCTGTAAAAGTATACACTTACTCTATACTTGGTTTTGATAACCAATGGGTTCGTTTATAGGGCATGGGCACTTAAGTCAACCCCCACTGTAAAAATATGCACTTACTCTATACTTGGTTTTGATAACCAATGGGTTCGTTTATAGGGCATGGGCATTTAAGTCAACCCCCGCTGTAAAAATATGCTCTTACTCTATACTTTATTAACACGAACATAATCCTGTTGTTGAAGAGCATGTAACCATTACAAAACAGTTGAAATTAATGAAGAAAGTGTTTTCATTGCCTGTTTTTTTTTTCTTGGGTGTTTCCTATTAATAATGACATAGGCATAGTGTGAAGGACCATCCGTTTGAGACTGAACGAAGCCTAAGGAAGTTGATAATATCTAGGCTTGCCTGGCTCCCACCCAAAAGCTTTTCAAGTTGGCACCCCTGCTCTGTGTTGTGCAAGGCAAGCTTTGGACTCAAACCACTGCTTTTCGACATGCACAGTACGTAGAAGAGATAATCACACTGATGTAATTTTCGGACGAGTACTTCATAAACGGCGATATTTGCTGGCGATTCTCATTGAGGAAACTGAAGATCTCCAAGGCTGGGCCCCATCAGGAAAGTTACATATTCTCTAACCCTGGATTTGTTAACTTCGGGTTAATATTTTAACTCGCTCTTGATAATCACGCGTTTCATGAAGCTGTTTCGGCATATTAATTCTTGCCGGAAACTGCTATCGTACCAATCAAGGGGCTACGACTGAAAATTAGAGGTTCTTTCTTTTCATTGAGCACTATTTTGTTTTCTTCCACAGTTACGTAGTAGACTGTATTATTCTTTCGTAATAATCCTGATAGGAGTGACCGAAAAACAAAAAGGTAAGAGATTCAGAAGAGGAGCAGACACGTATTTTTCTACTTCGGAAAAATCATTACTTGCTGAATTATTCACTAAATATAAAAATGTTACAGAATGCAAGAAGACTGATGATGTGAGTTTAAAATAAAAAACCGAGCGAGTTGGCCGTGCGGTTAGGGGCGCGCAGGTGTGAGCTTGCATTGAGAAGGTAGTGGGTTTGAACCCCACCCTCGGGAGCCTTGAAGATGGCTTTCCTTGGTTTCCCATTTTCACAACGGGCAAATGCTGGGGTTGTACCTTAATTAAGGCCACTGCCGATTCATTCCCACTCCTAGGCCTTTCCATCTTCGCCGTAAGACCTGTCTGAGTCGGTGCGCCGAGTGAAACAACTTGTAAAAAAATATAACATACATACATTATCATTATAGACTGTTATGCCTTTCAGCGTTCAGTCTTCAAGCCTCTGAGAATTTACTAAACGTCGCCACAATCCTCGATTTGCAACTAGTGTTGTGGCCTCATTTAGTTCTATACCTATTATCTTTAAATCGTTAGAAACCGAGTCTAACCATCGTCGTCTTGGTCTCCCTCTACTTCTCTTACCCTCCATAACAGAGTCCATTATTCTCCTAGGTACCCTATCCTCCTCCATTCGCCTCACATGACCCCACCACCGAAGCCGGTTTATGCGTACAGCTTCATCCATCGAGTTCATTCCAAAATTAGCCTTTATCTCCTCATTCCGAGTACCCTCCTGCCATTGTTCCCACCTGTTTGTACCAACAATCATTCTTGCTACTTTCATGTCTGTTACTTCTATTTTATGAATCAGATATCCTGAGTCCACCCAGCTTTCGCTCCCGTAAAGCAAAGTTGGTCTGAAAACAGACCGATGTAAAGATAGTTTCGTCTGGGAGCTGACTTCCTTCTTACAGAATACTGCTGATCGCAACTGCGAGCTCACTGCATTAGCTTTACTACACCTTGATTCAATCTCACTTACTATATTACCATCCTGGGAAAACACACAACCTAAATACTTGAAATTATCGACCTGTTCTAGCTTTGTATCACCAATTTGACATTCAGTTCTGTTGAATTTCTTACCTACTAACATCAATTTAGTCTTCGAGAGGCTAATTTTCATACCATACTCATTTGCACCTATTTTCAAGTTACAAGATATTAGACTGCAGGCTTTCGGCACAGTCTGCCATTAAGACCAAGTCGTCAGCATAGGCCAAACAGCCTACTACATTTCCACCTAACTGAATCCCTCCCTGCCATTTTATACCTTTCAGCAGATGATCCATGTAAACTACGAACAGCAAAGGTGAAAGATTACAGCCTTGTCTAACTCCTGTAAGTACCCTGAACCAAGAACTCATTCTACCATCAATTCTCACTGAAGCCCAATTGTCGACATAAATGCCTTTGATTGCTTTTAATAATCTACCTTTAATTCCGTAGTCCCCCAGTATGGCGAACATCTTTTCCCTCTGTACCCTGCCATATGCTTTCTCTAGATCTACGAAACATAAACACAACTGCCTATTCCTCTCGTAGCATTTTTCAATTACCTGGCGCATACTGAAAATCTGATCCTGACAGCCTCTCTGTGGTCTGAAACCACACTGGTTTTCATCCAACTTCCTCTCAACGACTGATCGCACCCTCCCTTCCAAGATGCCAGTGAATACTTTGCCTGGTATACTAATCAATGAGATACCTCGATAGTTGTTGCAGTCCTTCCTGTTCTCTTGCTTATAGATAGGTGCAATTACTGCTTGTACCTTACCAACACTCCACGCTAATTTTACTACTCTATGAAGCCATTTCATCCCTGCCTTCCCACTATACTTCACCATTTCAGGTCTAATTTCATCTATTCCTGCTGCCTTATGACAATGGAGTTTATTTACTATCCTTTCTGCTTCCTCAAGCATAATTTCACCAACATCATTTTCCTCCTCCCCATTAGCTTGGCTGTTTGCAACACCACCATGATGATTTCCTTTTACATTGAGAAGATTTTCAAAATATTCCCTCCACCTCTCCAGTGATTCCCTGGGATCTATTATGAGTTCACCTGAATTACTCAAAACACTGTTCATTTCCTTTTTCCCTCCCTTCCTAAGATTCTTTATTACTGTCCAGAAAGGTTTCCCTGCTGCTTGACCTAGCCTTTCCAGGTTATTACCAAAATCTTCCCATGACTTCTTTTTGGATTCAACAACTATTTGTTTCGCTCTGTTTCTTTCATCTACGTACCAATCCCTGTCTGCCTCGGCCCTTGTTTGGAGCCATTTCTGATAAGCCTTCTTTTTACGTTTACAGGCTGCTCTCACTTCATCATTCCACCAAGATGTTCGCCTTTTCCCATCTTTACACACAGTTGTTCCTAGGCATTCCCTTGCTGTTTCTACTACAGCATCCCTATATGCCACCCATTCACTTTCTATATCCTGAACCTGGTTACTGTCTACTGTTCGAAACTTCTCATTAATCATATCCATGTACTTCTGTCTAATTTCCTCGTCCTGGAGATTTTCTACCCTTATTCGTTTGCAGACAGATTTCACTTTCTCTACCCTAGACCTAGAGATAAATAAATAAATAAATAAATAAATAAATAAATAAATAAATAAATAAATAAATAAATAAATAAATAAATAAATAAAGAAATAAATAAATAAAATTGAACGTATTTGTGGGGAAAAATTACAGGGGAATTTAATAACATTGCCCACGTGACAGTGCGTACTAGGAAGCAACAAACACTTTAATACTACAGGTGAAGACACTTTAGAGACCACTCTGCTGACCGTAGTTTTTTGATGCCCAAACGTTGTCGCCGACCATTATATGAAACGCCCTGTGGTGTAATCAATACCTGCGATGTAGAAGAGAGACACGTCTGTCTGTCTGTCTGTCTGTCTGTCTGTCTGTCTGTCTGTCTGTCTGTCTGTCTGTCTGTCTGTCTGTCTGTCTGTCTGTCTGTCTGTCTGTCTGTCTGTCTGTCTGTCTGTCTGTCTGTCTGTCTGTCTGTCGTAGATTTCATCGACGACCTTACTGACGACGGTTTTTGACCGAAATTTTTCCTCATATATATTTTGAAAATTACTTCTCTTTATAGGACTATTTCTATTAGGAACACATCTAAACTATCTAAATAAGACAACAATGCTTGTTTTAAAGCGACCGTATTGCTTGTAGCATCGAGTTAACAGTTTAACTAGGTGAAAGGAGGTGTTAACTTAACCCCAACCTAAACCTACAGTCAAACACAAACTCATATTTATGAAACAGAATTAACAGCCAAATTCAGAGTTAAAATTCTGTGACATGAGGTTAAGGTTTAACCCTTGTCCATAAAACTGGGCCCAAAGGTGTAAGGGATACCTGACCAAATAGCTAAGAGAAAGGTGCAATCTGAGAATTAATTGGAAAAATTATTAATGAAATTGGCGCGGAATGGTCATCAAAGAGCCAAGGTAGGGCTGAGAGAAACTGGCGTAAGTGAAGTCCTTCAGTTCCCTAGGAAGCCATATCACATTAGATGGGAGATGTAGAAAGCAGTTAGCGACCAGAATAACCCTCGGAAAAGAAGCCTTCAACAAGAAGACGAGGCTTCTAACATGCAACACATTTGTACAATATAAATGTGATTGAGTCCTCTCTATTTAATACATTATTTACTTCATCTATGAAGATGTTTTTTACATTATCGACCGTACATGTTTCGACCCTTATTTTGGGTCACTTCAGTGGATTTAATCTTAAAGGTGCATAATCTACAGTTCAGTGACCGAGCTCGATATCTGCAGTCGTTAAATTGCGGCCAGTATCCAGTATTCGGGGTATAGTGGGTTCGAACCTCACTGTTAGCAGCCCTGAAGATGGTTTTCCGTGGTTTCCCATTTTCACACCAGGCACATGATGGGGCTGTACCTTCCTTCCCACTCCTAGCTCCTTCCTGTCCCATCGTCGCCATAAGACTTGTCTGTGTCAGTGCGACGTAAAGCAACTTGCAAAAAAGAAAAAGCAAAAAAAAAAAAAAAAACATATCAGTGATGTACTAACAAAAGCTTACGGACACTAGGACAATATGTCTTTCTAAAATCTTGAATCTTAGGAGTACACAGCCTATAGTTCAGCAGCGTTATAATACAAATTAACGGTCATTGATGTAATACCGGTAAGTCTTACTTGAATATTGATTATTAACATGTAAAAGCACAGTTAAAATATGGCATTGAGATGATCTCTTGTCTTAAAATTATAAAATCATATTGTGTGGTAAATTCCATAATCTTCTGTCTTGAACTAAAAACCGTTTGTAAAAAACTCAGAATATAGTCGTCAAATGCAATGTTATAAGGAGGTAAGTAGTTCGATGCATTCTCTCCTGTGCTTGATGTTAATTGAATGTTGTAAATGAATATTATGTGACATGTTCCACTATCTGTCTGTACTCTGCTGGTTACGAAGTTGAGGAAGATAATGTAAAAAAAAAATATCTTCATAGATGAAGTAAACAATGTATTGAATTTATTTATATCGTACAATAGATACTGTCACTACGGATATGAAGTTGATATTATGCAATGTAACACAGTGTCAAGGGGAACAAGGGAGCAATTCATAAAAAAAGCAATTGTGTGAAGTGTTACACGCGTTAGAAATATGGACTCGAGGAAAAAAGAGGAAAAGCCACTATTCGATTCCCAACTCGTGAACCTACCTATAGACGAGGAGGTGAGGGAGAAGGGTAATACAGTGAGACACGTGGAATACGTTCCTATAATTTGCGAAAAGATAGACATTCTCTCTCTCTCTCTCCTCAGTTTGCATGTTGACACTGGAATGTTTGATTTATTTATTTATTGTTCATAATAATAATAATAATAATGTTATTTGATTTACGTCCCACTAACTACTTTAACGGTCTTCTGAGACGCCGAGGTGCCGGAATTTGGTCCCGCAGGAGTTCTTTTACGTGCCAGTAAATCTACCGATACGAGGCTGTCGTATTTGAGCACCTTCAAATACCACCGGACTGAGCCAGGATTGAACCTGCCAAGTTGGGGTTAGAAGGCCAGCGCCTTAACAGTCTGAGCCACTCAGCCCGGCTATTTATTGTTCAGCAGGCATTTCTGCCCATTTGCAGAACACTTCTTATTTCTAATGTTATAAATAATATACAGTAAAAGTTAAAATATGAAACCTCATACCATAACGAAAAGAAGAGTAAGAAGCGATATCACTGGCGTAGTACGCCTGGTCCGCCGCAGCGCAGCGCTGGCTCCGACAATGGCTTCAAGTTAGCACCAGCGCTTACGAGACTTTTAAAAACTTGCGACCTGTTTTACATGTTAAAACATCGTAAGAGATCCTCTTAGGCGCTAATACGTTCGACATCTCCACTTACTTTATTGTGTCCAATTATAATTTAATAAGTCGTCTCCTGTAATAGCCCAGTTTCGACAATGGTGTCCTTGTCAGATACACATACATTCAAGATGAAATTGTCATCTAAACGTAGGCCTAAACATAACATTTTTGGAACCGGTAAGCAAATATTACCAAACTGAAATATAACGTATCAACACACATTACACATAAGCAGTTGCGCCGTACATGACGGCTCATGTGAAATATTGTCATATTTTTGGCATATCAAACAGTATTTTAAACGTGAACTGCAATGAGGCATTAGAAGAGTAGCAGATTACAGTACAGTTGAGCCCGAAAGTCCAGGAGACAGAATGTCGCGGGATACTTCGCGAAGCTTGCCAGTGACCGTGGGAAACGTTCAGTTTTACCCAGAGTCAGCATAGCCCAGCACGTGTAGTGATCGTTAGGCCACGAGGTGTGTTAAGCCAATTAGAAAGCGAGGGCGTGTCTGTTATGGATTCTGGACCACGCAGAGTTAAAATTTCAGGATGACCAACATTGTTCAACGTGTGGTATGCTCAGAGAGAAAGAGTGGTCAGTTCCGTTATTTGAGGCTTTTCCACAGGTCTGAGAGCTAGAAATGTTCAGGAATAAATTATAACAATTGTCTGAGCCGTAATCTAGCTATCAAGAGTGCATCTGATATTAATTTTAGTGAATTACAGAGACACTGTGTGTAACAATAGCTCTGATTGGCTGAGCATTTTAAGCTCCAGGGATTCCCCTAGCCATAACGGCGTCTGCGTAATTACTTAAGCGCACCACCAGGTGGAAGCGCTCTCTTTTCTCTGTGTGTTGTCAAATAGTGAGCATCGCTACGTTCTTCTTTTTTGGTGTGCGGTCGAGTAGTGAGCATCATTGTCACACTTCAGAGTACGCGGGGCGCGTAATTGCTGCCACGTGGGCAGGAGTTTAACTTTGTACGGTCGTACCGACCCAAGGCAGTGTCTTTCTTTTCTTGTGAACAGTGTTATGTACTCTGTGTGCAGTCATAATTAACCAAGTGCGCTATGTCACAAGTTCGTGTATTAAAGAAACAGATGGTGATTTCAGCCGCAGATTGGTAATCGAGCGAGGGACACTTATCCGTGTACTACTTTTGGGGCCGGTCGCGTTTCGCGAGAGACTATTTGAATCGATCCGCGAGCCGTTCCTAATGACTGTATTTAAACCCTTAATATTTACTGTATATTGTAAACGTGTGGTTAGTGTTACTCTATTCACGTTGGCTTGTAATTACAGCCGACAGAGGGTTTGTTCAGTGCAACGTGCACAGAGAGCGGTGAAGAAATACTGACCAAAAATTTGTGTGTTGATGTTATACAGGAACTAACTTCAAGAAGATGGCATCGCCTGTAGAAGAAAGCAGATTAGATCCACGTGTTGAAACCCTGATGGTCATGGAGTAGATTCTCATGGCAGTGGTGATGTAACCGGCTGCAGATGTTCTGGGAGTTGCCAAGATAAAATGCATGTATTATATTTAAATGGCATGCTGTGTGAATTACAATCATTACTAGTGAGGCATAGATTAGGTATTTTCTTTAGTATAATATCAGCTTGACGGCATATGTTCATTTTATATTTGTGCTATTGTAAATACGGACAGGTCGGGTTTGCATGCTTTCTTTTTCTTACTTTTACTTTATAATTAGCTAATCCTCCTCTGCGAACCATGTGACCTTGCCGCGGTGGGGAGGCTTGCGTGTCCCAATGATGCAGATAGCCGAGCCGCAGGTGCAACCATATCGGATGGGTATCTGTTGAGAGACCAGACTAACGAATGGTTCATCGAAAGGGGGGTAGCAGCCTTTCGGTAGTTGCAAGGGCGGCAGTCTAGATGATTGACTGATACGGCCTTGTAATAATACTCAACATGGCTTAGCTGTGTTGATACTGCTACACGGCTGAAAGCAACGGGAAACTACAGCCGTAACCACCTCCCGAGGACATGCAGCTCTCTCTGTATGAATGATGGACTGATGATGGCTTCCTCCCGGGTAAAATATTCCGGAGGTAAACTAGTCCCCCATTCGGATTTCCGGGTGGGGACTACACGAGAGGGGGCGATCACCAGGAAGATGGATACTGACATTCTGCGAGTCGGAGCGTGGAATGTTAGAAGTTTGAATCGTTGTGGTAGGTTAGAGAATCTGAAAAGGGAGATGGATAGGCTAAAGTTAGATGTAGTTGGTATAAGTGAAGTACGTTGGCAGAAAGAACAGGATTTTTGGTCAGGCGACTACCGAATTATCAACACGAAATCAAACAGGGGTAATGCAGGAGTTGGTTTAATAATGAATAAGAAAATAGGGCAGCGGATAAGCTACTACGACCAGCATAGTGAAAGAATTATTGTCGCCAAGATAGACACCAAACCAATGCCCACCACAATAGTGCAGGTCTATATGCCTACTAGTTCAGCGGATGATGAAGAAATTGAAAGAATATATGAGGAGATAGAAGATTTAATACAATATGTCAAAGCCGACGAGAATCTAATTGTGATGGGAGACTGGAACGCAGTGGTAGGCCAAGGAAGAGAAGGTAGCACAGTAGGAGAATTTGGATTGGGACAAAGGAACGAAAGAGGAAGTCGGCTGGTTGAATTCTGCACTGACCATAATTTAGTCCTCGCCAATACTTGGTTCAAACACCACAAACGACGGCTGTATACGTGGACGAGACCTGGAGACACTGGAAGGTATCAAATAGACTTCATTATGATTAGGCAGAGATTCAGAAACCAGGTGTTGGATTGCAAAACTTTCCCAGGAGCAGACGTGGACTCTGACCACAACTTGTTGGTCATGAAATGCCGTCTGAAGTTGAAGAAATTGAAGGAAGGAAAGAATGCAAAAAGATGGGATCTAGACAAGTTGAAAGAAAAGAGTGTGATGTATTGTTTCAAGGAACATGTTGCACAAGGACTAAATGAAAAGGCCGAAGGAAACACAGTAGAGGAAGAGTGGAGAGTCATGAAAAATTAAGTCAGTAGGGCTGCTGAAGAAATGTTAGGAAGGAAGAAAAGATCAACTAAGAATCAGTGGATAACTCAGGAGATACTAGACCTGATTGATGAACGACGAAAATACAAGAATGCTAGAAATGAAGAGGGCAGAGTAGAATACAGGCGATTAAAGAATGAAGTGGATAGAAAGTGCAAGGTGGCTAAGGAAGAATGGCTGAAGGAGAAGTGCAAGGATGTCGAAGGCTGTATGGTCCTGGGAAAGGTAGATGCTGCATACAGGAAAATTAAGGAAACCTTTGGAGAAAGGAAATCTAGGTGCATGAATATTAAGAGCTCAGATGGAAAGCCACTTCTAGGGAAAGAAGACAAAGCAGAAAGATGGCAGGAGCATATCCAACAGTTGTATCAAGGTAATGATGTAGATAATTTCGTTCTGGAACATGAAGAGGCTGTTGATGCTGATGAAATGGGAGACCCAATTTTGAGGTCAGAGTTTGACAGAGCTGTGAGTGACCTAAATAGGAATAAGGCACCTGGAATTGATGATATTCCCTCTGAATTACTGACTGCATTAGGTGAAACCAGCATGGTAAGGTTATTTCATTTAGTGTGCAAGATGTATGAGACAGGAGAAGTCCCATCCGATTTTCGGCAGAATGTTGTTATACCTATTCCCAAGAAAGCTGGTGCTGACAGGTGTGAAAACTACCGCACTATTAGTTTAGTATCTCATGCCTGCAAAATTTTAACACGTATTATTTACAGAAGAATGGAAAAACAAGTTGAAGCTGAGTTGGGGGAAGATCAATTTGGCTTCAGAAGAAATGTAGGAACACGTGAAGCAATCCTGACTTTACGTCTGATCTTAGAGGATCGAATCAAGAAGGACAAGCCCACGTACATGGCATTCGTAGATCTAGAAAAGGCAATCGATAATGTTGATTGGACCAGGCTATTTATGATTCTGAAGATGATGGGGATCAGATACCGTGAACGAAGAATTATCTACAACCTGTATAAAAATCAGTCTGCAGTGATAAGAATCGAGGGCTATGAAAAAGAAGCAGCAATCCAGAAAGGAGTGAGGCAAGGCTGCAGTTTGTCTCCTCTCCTTTTCAATGTTTACATAGAACAGGCAGTAAAGGAAATCAAAGAGAAATTTGGAAAGGGAATCACAGTCCAAGGAGAGGAAATCAAAACCTTGAGATTTGCCGATGATATTGTTATTTTATCTGAGACTGCAGAAGATCTCAAGAAGTTACTGAATGGTATGGATGAAGTCTTAGGTAAGGAGTACAAGATGAAAATAAATAAGTCCAAAACAAAAGTAATGGAGTGCAGTCGAACGAAGGCAGGTGATGTAGGAAATATTAGATTAGGAAACGAAGTCTTAAAGGAAGTAGATGAATACTGTTACTTGGGTAGTAAAATAACCAACGATGGCAGAAGTAAGGACGACATAAAATGCAGACTAGCACAAGCAAGGAAGAGCTTTCTTAAGAAAAGAAATTTGCTCATTTCAAACATTGATATCGGAATTAGAAAGATGTTTTTGAAGACTTTTGTGTGGAGCGTGGCATTGTATGGAAGTGAAACATGGACGATAACTAGCTCAGAAAGAAAGAGAATAGAAGCTTTTGAAATGTGGTGTTACAGAAGAATGCTGAAGGTGAGATGGATAGATCGAATCACGAATGAAGAGATACTGAATCGAATTGGTGAGAGGAGATCGATTTGGCTAAATTTGACGAGAAGAAGAGATAGAATGATAGGACACATCTTAAGACACCCAGGACTTGTTCAGTTGGTTTTTGAAGGAAGTGTAGGTGGCAAGAACGGTAGGGGTAGACCAAGGTATGAATATGACAAACAGATTAGAGCAGATGTAGGATGCAATAGTTACGTAGAAATGAAAAGGTTAGCACAGGATAGGGTGGCATAGAGAGCTGCATCAAACCAGTCTATGGACTGATGACTCAAACAACAACAATTAGCTAATGGGATATTGTGGGAAATGATAGGTTTTATTTTGATTTTATGTGTGTGATTTATGCATGTTATTTAGCTTAAGGTTATTCCTGTGTTTTTGTTTGATAGAAAAAGAAGGATAAGATAGCTGAAGTCATCAACATCCCGAGTTACATACTCGCAGCGTCGAGACTAAATTTTTTAATTTACATTCAGAGATTAGTGATAGATAGGATGCTTGCTGCATGCATTACAGGTTCTATGAGACGTGTGGAGCTGTATGTGCACCGTTGATTACAATAGGTTCTTTTAATATGGGTTGGAAACTGTTTTGAACAATGATCAGACAGGGAATCGAACCTTGATTTGTAATGGAAATGGCTGATGAAATTACAGGATATACGTGAGAATTTAGTGTATGCTGAAATATATACATGAAGTCAATGATACAGGCAGTGTGCATGCCTGGAAATGTTATGAGAAGTATGTGAAGCGAGAATAAGCCTGTGATTGTATTATGGAATATTATTGAGAATCAGAATTGCCGTGAAGTAAATGTCAGGCCAGTAATTATTACATGTTTGTTGAGAAATATAGTAGCATGCCGGCAATGTGTACGTTTTGTATGTGAATCTCCGAGCAGTTGTTGAAATATTAGCTCGCTATGAAGGTCAGTTTATCAGCCGAAGTCATACTGTAGCTGTGAAGCGACAAGCAGTTTCCGTGATATAATCTTGTCAAAACAGTGACCAATATCCAAGAGTAGCCTTGAATTTTAACATTCTTTTCAGCTGATTGCCAAGCAGGAAATCTGTAACTGACGAAGTGCGCTACCTTGCGCGCCGATGCAGCAATATGAACGGGATAGTTGCCCGTTGCTTTCCTGGTGTTTATTCAATTATATTGTTTGTTTCTCTTACAGGATTTTGTATTTATGTGATTTCGTTGTGATTTTTGGTTTGTTTTCTTGTTGATTAATGGGGAACAGCCCGAGTGCTGAGTTGATGATTAAGGTTAATCTACTGTAGTTCCGACTAGATCTTTGCTGAAGCGCGTTTCACGTCGAGTCAGTGTAGTGTGTAAGTTTTCCACCCACCTGATCAAATGTAAATACTTTGGTTATTTTAGCTTGTTTTCATTATAGTAAATATACCGTAGGGAAATGGCACTAGTATTTTTCGTATTTCATATCGTCATGTCCCAATTCGTCCAAATTTAAATCACGTTTAAATGCGCTTATCGCGGCAACCTTCCCGAAAATAAACCAATCCGCATAATTGTGATTTTTACGATAGTGTCACTCCATGTGAACAGAAACGTTGGACTATAACGTTGATCCATAATGCAACTTCACAGTATTTAAGTTTGTAACTGGAATTTTCTTTTTCTTATTTTATTTGTTTTGCGTTGTTAATGTTTGTTTTCCACATTCAAATTTGCTGAATTTAATTTTGTTTCGATGCCGATTTCGAGCCGTTTTATTAATTTGATTTTTAGTTTGTGAATTGTAGTATGGTTCGGGTTATTTTATGCAATAAACCTGTCTTACCCAATATCAGTGTTTCTCATTCGAGATAAACCTCCATTTTACCTGTCATGATAGTTAGAGATAAGTTTTAAACTTCGACTTTTAGACTTACCCGCGACAACTTAACCCACTGTTGTATCCCACCTGAGTTAGTCGGATGTTTAGTCAGGAAATGGAGGCATCGTCCTAGAGGGTTTCTACCCCTGGGTACGGTACACAGTCATATATATAAATTAACGTAAGTTCATTAGAGAAAAAAGTCTTAATATAGTTCAATAATTCAGGGACAGCAGTAAGACTGCATACAGTTTTCAACAAATCGGAGAACTGAGACGATGATGATGAGGATGATGATATCAACCGTTTCAAATGAATAGTAGATGAATTACAACAAGTATCACCGTCTCGTGACCTGAAATCAAATGATCAAATCTGCAGTGCAAGATTGTTCTTGCGGGAACTGGCTTCTAAGTATAAGTGCTGATGGAATTCGCTTGATAAATAAGAACAATAACACATGCATTCCATTTCATGAAGCAAAAACAATACAGTTAAAATAAGGATGATGTTAAAGCATGTATGAAATTATAAGAAAATGGATGCAAATCAACAGGACACGAATAAAATACCACATCACAAGGTTATATGAGGCCAAACTTATCTTAAGTGCAGCATAAACTCACCGTCACGAAAAAAAAGAAAAATGTATAAACTTTTGAGAGAATAACATGTGTTAGAAAAGCTGGGGAGTCATATTCTTTCTTTTAATTCTTACCTTTAGTTCTATACCTTAGGGAATTTCCTGGTGATTTTGACATTTTCCTGATCTCAGTTCCTACGGAAGTTCCTTCATCTTGAAGTAGAAACGACACTTCATGTAGTGAAAGATCAGATTTGGTACTGTCTCCATGGCATGTTGTTCATTACACCCCAAGCCTGAATTTGAATTGTAATGTTCTCCATGTTGTCCAAGCAATCATGAAACAAGTCATCACAGAAACCAGAGGGAGATGAGAGGTGAGGACTTATTGAGGCATATTACATAATGCCTCTGAAGGGTGACAAGGTGGCAAAAATAGTTATGTACTAGTTGAGAGCCATAGTACTGTAAGTTTGTAAACAGGGCAAAAAAAGTAGTTGTTACTGTTGATGTCTTGATAGCAACAACACAGGAAGCACACTTCAGAATTTTGGGAGCCTGATGTACAATATAACCAGCTAAATTGTGAACCAAACATCTTTTAACGCTAGCAAGGGCACTGATGGGTGGATTTTCTCCCTGTACTTAAAGACTATCACATCCACTTTCAAAAAACAATATTTTCCTCTAATCTTCATAACACTGATGCTTTCATGTCCGTATTTTCCTTCTCAGTCTTCTTTGTCAGAATTCTGATCTGGTTGACATATGATGTTAAGGAGGGTTCTGTATTGAGTTCACAATTCCCTCGCTTTGATAAAACATTTTTACTGGAACATAAATAGATTGCAAGATGTGTAAGTGCGAGAAATTAACTGTCGAAGGATGGTCATCACCGATCAATAATCTAGTGGATCCTGGTAATACATAGTTTAAACCTTGACTCCACAAATAAACAGCAATTTCCAGTGTGCTCTGAATAGTAACTCTATGTCGGTATTTTGCACTCGTTAATGTTCTCCTGTTATGCGGCTTATCTATCCCAAAATTTGTTATTATACAATTATATCACTGGATTTCGTGTAACATTTATATATTGAAATACCCTCCATGGCTAAATGGTTAGCGCGCTGGCCTTTAGTCACAGGGGTCCCGGGCTCGATTTCCGGCATGATCGGGAATTTTAACCATCATTGGTTAATTTCGCTGGCACAGGGGCTGGGTGTATATGTCGTCATCATCATTTCATCCTCATCACGACGCGCAGGTGGCCTACGGGCATCAAATTAAAAGACTTGCACTTGGCGAGCCGAACATGTCCTCGGACTCTCCCGGCACTAAACGCCGTACGCCATTTCATTTCATTGAAATACCCGTGGTATCAGTACCTTATCCTTTTAAGAAACTCACCGAATTCTTAACCTTTTTCAAAGAAGATATAGATAAGACAGCTTTTCACAGTGCAATAAAATCGTCTATGGTCGCTTAGCTGCTAAAGAAAGGAGTTTAATGTGAGGAATCCATGAGGGAAATAATTGCTCTATATAAACTAATTGAAGATGTAAAAGATAAAGGAAAACAACTTCAGAAGTGATGCATACTTTCTTTCTGAAGGTTGTTATCGGGTTGTACTTCCTCTTAAAACAAAATTCACTGCCTCCACTTTCGGTCTCTAGGCCACACTGCCGTTCGGTTGCTATCCTACGTATACTGTGTCTTCGGAAATAACATGAAGCGTGTACGTGAGCGTTAGAGGGTTGGCCATACTGATAAATAATGTGAATTTTTTTTTTCGATATCTCGCGCCGTTGACATTTCATCAGCTGCTGAAATTAGCCAATCAGATCGCTACGAGGGTGAATTCAAAGGGTTTTGCGAGGCGCTGCATGAGGCTTAGACCGGTTGAGGGCTATGCCGATAAATCAGCATCATACACAAACACACTGCACTGTGAGTTCCATGGCATGGCGTGATTCTCTCTACTCGGAAGTCCATGCTCCTTTCCCTCCCATGGCGAAGTATGTTTTTTAGATTGGTGCCAGTCCTACGCCACGTGCAGATTTAGCAATACCGCCTTGCAAAGCCCATTTGAATTCGCCCGCGAAGTGATCTGATTGGCTAACTTCAGCAGTTGATAAAATGACAATGGTGCCAAATATCGAATTATTTCCTGCAAGTTATTTATCAGTATGACCAACCCTCTAATGGTCATATACCCGGTTCACGTTTTCTTCGACCACCCTGTATATGCAACCTAAACCCGATAGGGCTAAAATTAAACGGGCTGTTAGAAGAAAAAAAACGACGTAACTCAGAAAGCTGGAGGAGGTTACGTGAGTGATGTTGATCCACCAAATATCACTGCAATATTTGTCACAAATGGAAGATAGTAATTGCTTTTACTCAAATAAAGTCTCAAATCGATGGTTGATTAAGAAATAATACAAAATATTTTATTTTAGAGAATTCATAACTATACTGCCTTACAACTACTATTTCTGCTACGTCGCAGCCCTTCCGTAAGTGTCGTGTGTGATGTCTTTTCTCATTGAAGTTCTTTGGTGTCGTTTTATTGATTTTTTTCATTCGATGCAATTTGATGGGCTGTCACTTCATGTGCACTAACTGATTCATTAAACGATTTATTGGTCCAGGGATCATGCGTTTTTCCTTCAACAAAATAGCCGCACTTCCATTCACCGGTGCCAGCCCAGGACCTCAAGAAAGAAACAAAAGACGGCGCAAGCAGCGGAATGCAACATAATGTGGAGTCCTATTTACAGCCAGTAAATACGTATACATATTTCTTGCTAGTTACGGGGGTATTTCTTAATCAACCTCCGAATTGAAACTTATTTGAGTAAAATCAATTATTATCTTCCATTTGTGACAAATATTACGTGACAAATATAACAGTGATATTCGTGGATCAACATCATTCACATAACCGTTGGAGGAAATCACACTTAAGGTGGCATACGTGGAGTGGACTGGAAGGGATATTGTTGGCATGTCCTAAAACTAGGAATTTGTTTAGTAGAAGGATCGATTTGTACTGATATTATTGACATTATTATGATTTCTTTGGAACAAAACCGTTAAAAGAGTGATGATTCCTTGTCATCTGAAGCAGCGAGTTCCGAATCTAGTGAGGGTGAGTAGTCATCAGGTGAAAAGAAGGAGCTTCTTCGCCCCCCCCCCCCACTAAAATTCAAGAATTAAATTACTAGTGACATACTCCAGCATATATTTCAATTTTTGATTTTCAAGCTCATCCCCGTTTTTTCTGAACGTATCTCTCAAGTCACTGCTGGACCGATATTTGGCTTTTCGCGTGGAAAGGAACAGAGCTATTTGTTTCCTTATCCTCTTTCTTTCTCACTCTCTATATCTGGAGGGCGGATGCGAAGGGACGACTGCACTCCAGCTACCTCGCTCCCTTATTATTACTTAAAACAGTTGGTTGCTATGGAAACTTGACGTCATATTCCCTCGAGCACGTTGTCTTTCGAAAGTCACGGAACTCAAATGAAGAGACAGTTTCATAAAACCACCCATCGTCCCATCTCGGAAGGTTTCGTAAAATCCTCTAGACGAAGGCCACCACCTCCTTCAACAACGTTGCGTTCTTATTCTTGCCTCACTCACTGGCCAGTTTCATTGAACTTCTTTTGTTGTGTGTGTGTGTGTGCTCTTGACAGACTATTTGCAACGTGCTGCACGTGATTCGTAAGTGGTACCCAATAGGGTAATATGAATCCAATTAATGATATAGTGTGTGTTTTGTTAGAAACACCGTTTTCTAGATGGAAATACGAAGACAGAAATGATGTTTTGATTACTGGACGACCTACAATGCCCCTGACAATAAACGCGAAAAAGGAAAAAAACCGAAAAATCGTAGAGTGTTCATTTTAAAGTTTCTTGGTTTGCCGAATTTCCTTGGCTGTGCAGTAGCTCCGTCTTAGAAAGAGTGTTTTGTTGGGCTTGTTTACT
Organism: Anabrus simplex; assembly: GCF_040414725.1. Taxonomy (NCBI): domain Eukaryota; kingdom Metazoa; phylum Arthropoda; class Insecta; order Orthoptera; family Tettigoniidae; genus Anabrus; species Anabrus simplex. The sequence continues at coordinate 177,544,451 of NC_090272.1, forward strand.
TTTTAGCAACAATTGTAATGACTGGAATAAAGAAGGATTTTTGGGTTTAAAGGACATAACGTGAGCTTTGCATAAGCATAGCGATTCTGCTCAACACTTGAAATGTACATTGAACCTCAACACACCTCTAAAGAACAAAAATACCATTACTGACGCTCTTAGGGAAAGCTCAAAACTGCTTATCGTTAAGTTTAATGAAAATGCCCGTCTAAATAGACTTCTGTTTCATCTCGCAATTGATGCAATACAGTATTTAAGCAAACAAGAACCAGCGTTTGCGGGAAATGACGTGTGTGTTTCTTCTCTAAATCATAGCAATTCCAAAGAGCTCTTTGCATTATTAATATCAAGGAGCCCTTTAGAAATACAGAATCAATATTCTGAAGTTAGGAGTGTATTTTAACGGAGATTCAAAGATAATACAGAATGAAGTAATAGAATGCAAAAGCAAAATTCTTAGCACTCGAATTTTTTCTATTCATGTCGATGATTCCACAGATGTCTGTAAGAAATCACAGTGTTCCGTCATAGTGAGACTCGTTACTTCAGAAGGAAATCTTGTTGAACGTTTTCATGGGTTCTGTGATGTTAGTACCGATCGAACTTCTGAAGCTCTTTTTAATCTTCTAGATGGGATTTTGACGGAATTCGACTGACAGCTCAATGCTGTGATGGAGCAAGTGTAATGGCAGGTCACTTAAATGATCTCCAGAAAAAGATAAAGGACAAAGCACCTCAATCTCTGTTAGTGCATTGTATATCTCATAGCTTAAACTTAGTATTGCAGCAAAATCTAAACCGTATTTCCAAATGCCGTATAATTTTTGCAATTGTCAGTGAAATTTCATCTTTTTTTTCTTTCATAATTCAGCAAAAGGAAGTCATGTAAAGGACTCGTCTTCAGCTCGACGTGTTCCAGCCCTAGGAGAAACTAATTAGTATAATTTTGCTCTTTTTTCTATCTTCTAGTTTAGCATGTGTCATTTTATGAAGAGCGTACAATTTTATTACATGTTTTCCATTTTTATTTTATAGTTAGCTCTCCCTCTCTCTCTATCTTCTTCTCTCGATATTGCACCCGTCCACCTCCCGAGTCCCAGACTAGCATTTATCTCAGGGGTGTCGGTTCATTATTTAAATCATCAAATATAAATATAACGGCATAATAGAACACGGGGATGAACGGAGCAACTTAAAATTAAAAGGGGGAAGGCTCGATTGTAACTTGAATTTAAGGACTCCATGATAGGACTAGGAAGTGACTATTACTTTAAAAAGGGCATTATCTAACTACAATAAAAAGATTATGAGAGTGGTTTCCTTTGAAATAATTTGCCAGAAGGAGCGGTTTATTACGCCATTTGACGTATAAAAGTTTGATACACGTGGCAACAATATTTGAATTTACACACATGTTACATATATAAATCACTTGCCATACCGCAAGTGGTATCAATATCTTGCTGCGTTGCTTCTGAAATAAAATGACATTTTGGAGGTATAATTTACGGATCGATTCCATTTGAATCGAACCGTTGTTCAAAGATATAGCTTCCTTCTATCGGGAGCCCGAGCATAACCCATGTTACGGTCGGCTTCCCGATTTAACTAAGATGATGTACTCCGGCTATATACATTTTTCCGAGACCGGTACTCGGACTGGGTAATGTTTCTCGTGAAGTGCGAAAACTGGATTCCACGGACAGTCCCTATCTTACGATATCCAGCTGATGCCATACCACTGAATCAGCATTTATATATTATTTACATGTGATCTGAATTGTTATCAGTTAGCCTCAGTAGACTACTGACACAGATGAGATAACGAGAAGCGATGGGAAATACCGTGCCAGTGACCCCCCTCGCATCGCGAGCGAAGTAAACAAACACGCAAGTATGACTGTCACATCGTCCCATACGAAACCGTACAAAAACGAGGCAACCAAATGATTCTAATATTATCACTCTCATTATTCAACATACGAATAGAGGGATATCGCCACCAAATAATTTAATCCACAAAATTATCATCCTCGAAATTATTATTATTATTATTATTATTATTATTATTATTATTATTATTATTATTCAACGGTTCCTGGCACTGTCACGTTTGATTAATATCATCATTATTATGCGGGATGCAAACACAAATGGTTATTACTGTTATTATTATTATATCCCTCTCGTGATTATTATTATATTAATTAATAGGTGACTCAAGATATTATTATTGTTATTCACGTCACTTAAGAGGTTATTATTATTAATGGACCGGTCACTTCCGCCAAATTATATATTAAGATATCGGTCGCAATTACAAATTAATTCACTGATCAACCAACGACATCATTACAGTTATTATTATGACAATTATTATTAATCTGACCGCGATGATTTAACATCGTCCTTACATTGTTATTATTATTATCGGTTGCATATTATCATTTAGATTCCCGTTTAACATCCTTATCAACGCTCAATTAATTAAGGCGGTCCAATCCTTTATCTGCAATATTTATTATTATTATTATTATCACGACATCATGATTGTCCCTCGCTCGTCATTACAATGAATACAATATACGACCATTTATGTGGAATCTGAACTCTCATTATCCTTAGATCCGTTGTATCTCAACGAATAACTGTGCAGTCTATTTATTTCGTACATGCTGTCACGGGTTCGAATTCTACCCGCTGCGTAACTCAGTATTTCTCTGTGACACTGCCCGTACATTTTACACTCATATCAATATCCTAAGTGTCTCTCGTACGGAATTTATTTTCCTCTCTATCTCAATATTCCTCGATTCATTTATTTATTCCTCACAGAATTATCAACTGACTTATTTATTCATTTCGGACATCGTACGACCTTTTATTATCTGACTGCAAATTCTTTCACATTTTCTATCTCATTTGGATCTATGCCTTAGTTCATTCTCCACAAATAATCGTAACATCTTGAAATTATATTTACCAAAATTTGACAATCATGGTCTCGTAATATTAGCACTACATGTTCCGGCTAATGAATCGCAACTTCAAAACGCGACATTTATACGTAAAAAAATATTGGACCGTAATTTAAACCACACGTTCATTAACATGTACGGATTATTAACACCGATCTACATTTCAATATTATTAATCGATCAAATTAAGTTATCACGCACTTTAATTCCAAATTAAAACGACCTCCCGTCATTAAATGATTCCCAATAAACTCAACACTTGATCACATGAATTATTATTATCTCCAAATCGTATAAAAAAAAATATCTTCACAAAAAAAATAGTTATATTATTTATTTATTATTATTATTATTTAAAAAAAATAATAATTTCGCCTGTAATACGGTAGTCCACTCTTATTATGTTTAACGCATAACCCCTTTTACAAATTCAATTTATTCTGGCACTAAACACTCCAGATATGATTTACTTGGCAATATTATATTAATCGCATCTCACAAATTTAACAACTTCACTTTGAAAATATGACCATATTAATTTCAACAAAACACAGTTGGTATGGCGAAGCTGGATTTTCCTTCCATGTCATTAAATGGCTCGTTAAAATGACAAAACATAAAAGCACATATCGGGTCTTATTTAACTAGCATAATCAAAATCAAATGTAAAGAAAATTATCGACTACAAAGAAAATATGAATGCATGCATGACTTAACGTACTACACTATATATACAAATTTACATCTCCAACAAACTGAATACATAAAAGACCCGATTATTTACATTATTATGATTTACTACTGTCCGTGCTACAAATTTAGGATGGGGTCGTTAAGCGACCCATCTTGTTACAGAAGGTAACCAAGTATAATCAAATTATTCCCATTTTTCCCATCACGATAACATTTCCCAAATATATTTTACAGTTTAGTACTCATCTTAGTTATCGGTATTCCATTGCAGCTTTGCAGACGAGAGGCTTCATCCAGCCCCTCTCTGCGTTTTACTCCTCCATCCTTGATGGCGTAGTTTCACAAAAGATTTCCTGGCACATTATTATTATTTTACACTCATATCTTGATTACCACAAACCTTCACCATTTACTACGTTAACACTGTATGCTTTAATTTGGATACAACAAATTTCTATCCTAGACCCAAGAATTTAATATATTTACACTATTTAATCTTCGTCCACCTACCGCACAATGGACCTGGACACGTACGACGTGGTGTCAACTATTTCGCCCGTCGCGATACGCCCGATTTATACGGCATTCTTGACGTGTTCATTACATCGGTTCGGTATAGCTAAGTACAGGCTACTACTTCCTTAAAGTACTGTTCGTCACACAGTCTATTATGTACGTACTTATGGTGATATATTTTATACTACTCTCTTGCAGGATAATTACTTTACGTCACTGATTATTCATAAATAACAAACACTATCCTACGTTAACTATTTCCAGATTTAACATGTTGCTTGAGCGCGATCACACTTTACAAACACTGGCGGATGCTCGCGCCATTAAATGACTGTACGTCCGTAGAATTCTAAGTTACCGGCGACCAACAGTTCAACTCCCGATATTCAATTCACGTGTGCTGGCGACCGTCAATTCAGCTCCAACGATTCAAGACAAGTGGCTGGCGACCGTCAATTCAGCTCCAACGATTCAAGACAAGTGGCTGGCGACCGTCAATTCAGCTCCGTATATATGGATGAAGCCTTTTTCCCGCGGATTTGTTGACGTCATGCCCCTTAGGGAGGGGGTGGATTTTTAATATCGGTACTTGCACTCCGAATTGGAAGTTAAAATTTACATCAAATTAATCCACTCCGCTAGCATATCTGCTGGATAAAATATGAACTCCAGGTGATCACAGATTTAGGAGATATGGATGGATTTCGCTCCTCACATTTCGCGCCTTCGTAAGCGTCCCTGACAACGTGGTCTCCTTTCAGCCAATGAGATTCAAGCTGTCCGGTTTCCAAGAAATCCAGCCTTCAATTTATTTAATTTGCCATTAAGTATTGATTATTTTTCCATGCATGACCTCTAATAAATTCATTACATTCATCCGCGTACTCATATTAATTTATTACTGAATACTTTTGTAGTTACGAAAATATCTCATCCATCATTCCTTAAGATGGTATCACTGAGTCTCCCATCAAATTTTTACTATTGGCCGGCAAGCGGTCACGTGATTTAAATCTCCACCTGCTCGAACTTAGGCTAGCGAACGTACACTCAGCCGCTGTAATTTTCCATGAGGTCATGGAATTTCCGTCCTACCAAAAATATCCCAAGGTCTTACTCATGTGGTGAGTTTTCTTTGTATGATTCTCCCCCTTCCTCTTTCTGACCAAGACTTATTTGTGGACTCTGTATTTACTTGTACGCCAACTAATGATATTCCCTGCTGTGAAGTAGCTAAAAGTTGTCGTGTTGAGCTAATCCGTCAGGCTCCAGTCTGTCGTCCTTCCTTCGCTCTGATTTCAACATTACATAAACGAAATATTTTCAAATACACTCCTCTGTATTTCAATAAATGTCTCATATTATTTTACCGATCAAATCATGATTGATTATGGGCCTAAGTCACTCGGGTTCATCTTCCTCTTGCCCAGGTAAAAAAAATCTAGTGAGCATCATGAGATTTTTTTTTTATGATGTGTCCATATCATCACTATCATGATTTGACATTGGATCCTCTGTTCTGCGACGGCTATTGATTTCGTCTCTCAACATCTGGTTCCTGACCCTTAACTCCTCGTTCTGTCTTTCGATATCATGGATCGCATTGACAAATTCCTGCACGTCGCTGTCTATCTCTCCACACTCTGGACATGGCCTTGCTTCAATTGGTGTATGGATTACTTGGACTTCTTCTTCCCTTCCGTCATCTTCTTCATCCTCTTCTTCGACATCATCTTCTTCCGGCTCGTCATCTGCTTCCTCTCGTTCATCCTCTGCTTCTAGTCACATCTCTTTGTTTCCTTGTCCCGAATCGAACGTCGGTGCATTCGGGTTCAAGTTGCTGCCCCCTTTCCTTGCTCTTTGGAATTGCAAGCTCTCCGCTCCTGTCGCTTCCTCATCACGGCCTCGATCATGGATCGCCTCCTTCCATTTTCTCTTGTTCAGCTCTTCTATGTACCGCCTAGACTCTTGGTATCTGTCATCCTTCTCTTGACGAGATCCTCCCTGGTAATATCTCGGGTTCCCTTGATTCCTAGCTGGATACGGCCTGTAATTACTTCTCTGGCATCCACGGTATCCCCTGTCGGCTCGAAAATTTCCTTGGTTTGTTTGCCGGTTGCTTTCCGCAAAATTCCTTGGTCTCGTCCATTGTCGCGGCTTCCACTCCGTATTATATGCTCGACGAGGTTCTGGATCAGTACTAGTTCCCTGGTTCTTCGTACTAGTGGTCTTTGGTTCGATTGTCCGTTCGATATTATTCACCTGTTGGTCCCTGCTCCTAATTTGTCTCGGGTTCGAATGATGCGTTGTGAGGTCTAATTGACGTAATAAAGCCTCCGCATCGACAGCTGTCTGGACATTTGACGCTATCATCATTCGTTGGACCTCGAATGGCAATTGCTTTCCAATGGCGCTAATCAATTCTGTTTCGCTCATTGGATTATCAAGCTCCCGTAGCTTGTGAAATTGTGCCACAAAGTAATCAGAGAATTTCGTTGGTGAAGATGTTGCATATCGTCTGGAGTATACTTCCAGCCTTAACTCCTGCTGTTCCTGAATACTCCAGAACTTTTGGAGAAAAGCCCGCCGAAATCCTTCAAAATCTTCAAAAGTATACAAGAAAGCCCTGAACCATACAGCTGGTGCTCCGTCTAGGAATTTCTCGACCGTTCGCAGTTGTCGCTCTACTGGTATTTTATTCTCATTTATATAACCGGCGACTTCCCGGATGAAACCTTTCGGGGTAATATGCCCACGGGCATCGAACTTTGGTGGCTTGTCATCAGACATCTTAATGACGTGTACCACCGATGTCGGGATAGCACTTGATGACGTAGACGACCCATCTCTGTTTTCAAACTTGAAACCGTGTGTATCAGCATGGGATAGGCCTCCTTTCTTATGAATCCCCTGGTTATCATGGGGTTCGTATTCGCGATATTGGAGGTTAAAATCTTGGCTAGATGCTGATGGTTCCAACCTAGCCTTCAACATCTCCAAGTCTTTTCGCATGTCATCCATTCCGTCGGGATTACAACTTGACATTTCTTTTGTGCCGGAATTTTGCCCATTATACGCCTTGCATTGTTCTAATAGGCGAACTTCCGTATCGGCAAATGATTGGCCCTGTTCAATTAAGTCTTCCGTCCGCTGGAATAACGCTAAGTTTGCGTCTTCGCACTTAGTTATTCTCTGGCTACGGTCTTCTAAATTTATAGTTAGTTCTTCGACTTTGTTTTTCAGTCCTGCTACGATGACAAGTGTACGTGCGGCTTCCCCACGTAACTCGTTCATGCCCTTGTCATGCTTGTCCAAGGTGCCAGCTATCTGCGCGCATTTTTCTTCTACTTGTCCCCGGACGATGTCATTCTCCTTCCGACATTCATCCCGAATTTCCTCTATGTGTGATTCTATGTCTTTTCTGTCTGTTAATCGTAGAGCGGCGAGTTCCTTGACACTAGCGTTCAATTTTTCCTTAATTTCTGCGCGTTCCATTTGAGCCTCATCTCTAACGCGGTCAACCTTTTCATTAACGATGGTAATGTACGCATCCATGTGCACTTTTAATTCGTCTTTCGCGAAGTGACATGCTTCCTGGACTTGAGTTAATTTGTCCCTAAGTTCCTGTCCCATCGCTACGCTCGCGGCCTGAACTGCATCTATTTGTGCCTTGAGTTCTGATTTATTTATTTCACACGCAGCCTGTACCTGGTCTATTTTGTTCTCTAATGAAACACTATTAACCTTCATTTGTTGAATAATTTCCTGTCTATCAGAAACACTATCGGCCCGCATTTGTTCAACATTCAGAGTTAAATTTCGTATTAAGTCCTCTAACGTGAGAGCTTTCATCTCTCCCTGTCCTACCAATATGTCCTGGGATTGCTCCCCACCGTCGTCAGACATTATAACTTTTCTTGAGAAAGCAAAAGGGCCGATCGGCCTCTCGCCTTGCTGCACACGAAGGAATACGCTATTGGGTCTAGGCCCTATCCTATGACATTATACCCCTACACTAACTTTCATTTAACAAAAAAAAATTTTGACTATAAAACTTGTTTACATTTGCAGGTCATTCAACTTGAATGCTGGCTTGCGCCTAAGATTTCACAATAAACCGCTCCAATATAACAACAACAACAACATTAAAAACAACGGTGAAGTTGGAAATCTCTTGCCCTGAAATACGTTAATTTTAATTTATACCATCTCAACCTCTTTTTAAATAATAACTTGAACTGGTGCTCAGTAATATTTTTACCATTTCAAGCCTTCCTAAACAGCTGTTTATAATATTCATCTCATGTCCACTGACATTTAAATGGAGTCCTGAATTACCAAAATAATATTAAATTCCATATGGGAAAAAGAGAAACATCAAATCTTCGAGCTTATTGAATTTTGAATCATTGCCAAACTTGAAGAGATTAGCAATGGATTATATTAATAACTAGCCAAATCTAGCTCCGTTCGAAACTAACCTTACTCTAGCATGATACTACGTTACAAGTGAACACACACTTGACCGTGATGCGGTCATCAATTAATAAAAATCAAAAATTTAAAAATATAAAATTTGGAAAAAAATATAAAAATATAAAAATTGATTAGCAATAAAATTGGCCTCTCTGCCGTTCTTAAAGCAACACTTTGCCGTTCTTAAAGCCCCACTTTGGGCCAGCCATTTTGCACCCGTCCACCTCCCGAGTCCCAGACTAGCATTTATCTCAGGGGTGTCGGTTCATTATTTAAATCATCAAATATAAATATAACGGCATAATAGAACACGGGGATGAACGGAGCAACTTAAAATTAAAAGGGGGAAGGCTCGATTGTAACTTGAATTTAAGGACTCCATGATAGGACTAGGAAGTGACTATTACTTTAAAAAGGGCATTATCTAACTACAATAAAAAGATTATGAGAGTGGTTTCCTTTGAAGTAATTTGCCAGAAGGAGCGGTTTATTACGCCATTTGACGTATAAAAGTTTGATACACGTGGCAACAATATTTGAATTTACACACATGTTACATATATAAATCACTTGCCATACCGCAAGTGGTATCAATATCTTGCTGCGTTGCTTCTGAAATAAAATGACATTTTGGAGGTATAATTTACGGATCGATTCCATTTGAATCGAACCGTTGTTCAAAGATATAGCTTCCTTCTATCGGGAGCCCGAGCATAACCCATGTTACGGTCGGCTTCCCGATTTAACTAAGATGATGTACTCCGGCTATATACATTTTTCCGAGACCGGTACTCGGACTGGGTAATGTTTCTCGTGAAGTGCGAAAACTGGATTCCACGGACAGTCCCTATCTTACGATATCCAGCTGATGCCATACCACTGAATCAGCATTTATATATTATTTACATGTGATCTGAATTGTTATCAGTTAGCCTCAGTAGACTACTGACACAGATGAGATAACGAGAAGCGATGGGAAATACCGTGCCAGTGACCCCCCTCGCATCGCGAGCGAAGTAAACAAACACGCAAGTATGACTGTCACATCGTCCCATACGAAACCGTACAAAAACGAGGCAACCAAATGATTCTAATATTATCACTCTCATTATTCAACATACGAATAGAGGGATATCGCCACCAAATAATTTAATCCACAAAATTATCATCCTCGAAATTATTATTATTATTATTATTATTATTATTATTATTATTATTATTATTATTATTATTATTCAACGGTTCCTGGCACTGTCACGTTTGATTAATATCATCATTATTATGCGGGATGCAAACACAAATGGTTATTACTGTTATTATTATTATATCCCTCTCGTGATTATTATTATATTAATTAATAGGTGACTCAAGATATTATTATTGTTATTCACGTCACTTAAGAGGTTATTATTATTAATGGACCGGTCACTTCCGCCAAATTATATATTAAGATATCGGTCGCAATTACAAATTAATTCACTGATCAACCAACGACATCATTACAGTTATTATTATGACAATTATTATTAATCTGACCGCGATGATTTAACATCGTCCTTACATTGTTATTATTATTATCGGTTGCATATTATCATTTAGATTCCCGTTTAACATCCTTATCAACGCTCAATTAATTAAGGCGGTCCAATCCTTTATCTGCAATATTTATTATTATTATTATTATCACGACATCATGATTGTCCCTCGCTCGTCATTACAATGAATACAATATACGACCATTTATGTGGAATCTGAACTCTCATTATCCTTAGATCCGTTGTATCTCAACGAATAACTGTGCAGTCTATTTATTTCGTACATGCTGTCACGGGTTCGAATTCTACCCGCTGCGTAACTCAGTATTTCTCTGTGACACTGCCCGTACATTTTACACTCATATCAATATCCTAAGTGTCTCTCGTACGGAATTTATTTTCCTCTCTATCTCAATATTCCTCGATTCATTTATTTATTCCTCACAGAATTATCAACTGACTTATTTATTCATTTCGGACATCGTACGACCTTTTATTATCTGACTGCAAATTCTTTCACATTTTCTATCTCATTTGGATCTATGCCTTAGTTCATTCTCCACAAATAATCGTAACATCTTGAAATTATATTTACCAAAATTTGACAATCATGGTCTCGTAATATTAGCACTACATGTTCCGGCTAATGAATCGCAACTTCAAAACGCGACATTTATACGTAAAAAAATATTGGACCGTAATTTAAACCACACGTTCATTAACATGTACGGATTATTAACACCGATCTACATTTCAATATTATTAATCGATCAAATTAAGTTATCACGCACTTTAATTCCAAATTAAAACGACCTCCCGTCATTAAATGATTCCCAATAAACTCAACACTTGATCACATGAATTATTATTATCTCCAAATCGTATAAAAAAAAATATCTTCACAAAAAAAATAGTTATATTATTTATTTATTATTATTATTATTTAAAAAAATAATAATTTCGCCTGTAATACGGTAGTCCACTCTTATTATGTTTAACGCATAACCCCTTTTACAAATTCAATTTATTCTGGCACTAAACACTCCAGATATGATTTACTTGGCAATATTATATTAATCGCATCTCACAAATTTAACAACTTCACTTTGAAAATATGACCATATTAATTTCAACAAAACACAGTTGGTATGGCGAAGCTGGATTTTCCTTCCATGTCATTAAATGGCTCGTTAAAATGACAAAACATAAAAGCACATATCGGGTCTTATTTAACTAGCATAATCAAAATCAAATGTAAAGAAAATTATCGACTACAAAGAAAATATGAATGCATGCATGACTTAACGTACTACACTATATATACAAATTTACATCTCCAACAAACTGAATACATAAAAGACCCGATTATTTACATTATTATGATTTACTACTGTCCGTGCTACAAATTTAGGATGGGGTCGTTAAGCGACCCATCTTGTTACAGAAGGTAACCAAGTATAATCAAATTATTCCCATTTTTCCCATCACGATAACATTTCCCAAATATATTTTACAGTTTAGTACTCATCTTAGTTATCGGTATTCCATTGCAGCTTTGCAGACGAGAGGCTTCATCCAGCCCCTCTCTGCGTTTTACTCCTCCATCCTTGATGGCGTAGTTTCACAAAAGATTTCCTGGCACATTATTATTATTTTACACTCATATCTTGATTACCACAAACCTTCACCATTTACTACGTTAACACTGTATGCTTTAATTTGGATACAACAAATTTCTATCCTAGACCCAAGAATTTAATATATTTACACTATTTAATCTTCGTCCACCTACCGCACAATGGACCTGGACACGTACGACGTGGTGTCAACTATTTCGCCCGTCGCGATACGCCCGATTTATACGGCATTCTTGACGTGTTCATTACATCGGTTCGGTATAGCTAAGTACAGGCTACTACTTCCTTAAAGTACTGTTCGTCACACAGTCTATTATGTACGTACTTATGGTGATATATTTTATACTACTCTCTTGCAGGATAATTACTTTACGTCACTGATTATTCATAAATAACAAACACTATCCTACGTTAACTATTTCCAGATTTAACATGTTGCTTGAGCGCGATCACACTTTACAAACACTGGCGGATGCTCGCGCCATTAAATGACTGTACGTCCGTAGAATTCTAAGTTACCGGCGACCAACAGTTCAACTCCCGATATTCAATTCACGTGTGCTGGCGACCGTCAATTCAGCTCCAACGATTCAAGACAAGTGGCTGGCGACCGTCAATTCAGCTCCAACGATTCAAGACAAGTGGCTGGCGACCGTCAATTCAGCTCCGTATATATGGATGAAGCCTTTTTCCCGCGGATTTGTTGACGTCATGCCCCTTAGGGAGGGGGTGGATTTTTAATATCGGTACTTGCACTCCGAATTGGAAGTTAAAATTTACATCAAATTAATCCACTCCGCTAGCATATCTGCTGGATAAAATATGAACTCCAGGTGATCACAGATTTAGGAGATATGGATGGATTTCGCTCCTCACATTTCGCGCCTTCGTAAGCGTCCCTGACAACGTGGTCTCCTTTCAGCCAATGAGATTCAAGCTGTCCGGTTTCCAAGAAATCCAGCCTTCAATTTATTTAATTTGCCATTAAGTATTGATTATTTTTCCATGCATGACCTCTAATAAATTCATTACATTCATCCGCGTACTCATATTAATTTATTACTGAATACTTTTGTAGTTACGAAAATATCTCATCCATCATTCCTTAAGATGGTATCACTGAGTCTCCCATCAAATTTTTACTATTGGCCGGCAAGCGGTCACGTGATTTAAATCTCCACCTGCTCGAACTTAGGCTAGCGAACGTACACTCAGCCGCTGTAATTTTCCATGAGGTCATGGAATTTCCGTCCTACCAAAAATATCCCAAGGTCTTACTCATGTGGTGAGTTTTCTTTGTATGATTCTCCCCCTTCCTCTTTCTGACCAAGACTTATTTGTGGACTCTGTATTTACTTGTACGCCAACTAATGATATTCCCTGCTGTGAAGTAGCTAAAAGTTGTCGTGTTGAGCTAATCCGTCAGGCTCCAGTCTGTCGTCCTTCCTTCGCTCTGATTTCAACATTACATAAACGAAATATTTTCAAATACACTCCTCTGTATTTCAATAAATGTCTCATATTATTTTACCGATCAAATCATGATTGATTATGGGCCTAAGTCACTCGGGTTCAATATATGAGGGACGATCAAAAAGTTTCCGTTCGACGGCCGTACAGTCCTAAATCGGGATGCCAATCAGGCAAATTCTCCGTGAGCATTGAGACACTCATCCCACCGACGTACCAGATTGAAGGTCTGCTGTGGTTAAACACCGAGTCCTGCTGCGTGAAGAAGTCCGTAACCGCCTGCTGCACGTCGCCGTCCGACATGAAGATTCGACCCTTCAAGGCATTTTTGAGGGGACCGAAGGTGTGATAATCGCACTATAGGGCGGGTGCTCGAGTGTCTCCCACTTGAGTTGGCGTACCTTCTGCGTGACAGCCTTTGCGGTATGGGGACCGGCGTCTTATGTCGAAACGCGATCGGCACGGAAATTGGTGCACCATTCCACAACGGTGGATTTCGACAGACATGCTGAACCATACAGCCTTCATTGTCCGATGAATGTCCAGCGGTGTTTGTCCTTCGGCAGCCAAGAAGAGAATAACAAACTCTGGACGCATTTGGTAATAACGTGGCCATAGTTTACTTGGTCGCATTTAACGCACACACCTCGGCACGACATGACGTCACACTAATCCCCTTGCGTACATATCCGTGCTTATATACCCTCATGGACGCTACAGCAACGCCTCAAACGCGCCTTATATATGGTCGCTTTCTTCCCACTCCTAGCACTTTCCTATCCCATCGTCACCATAAGACCATCTGTGTTGGTGCGACGTAAAAGAAATACCAGGAAAATACCGAGTTCTCAGAAACAGAATCAAAGAACAGATCCGTAACAAGAAATGGCATTATTGCCGAGTTTTAGTTAACAACAATGGAGTCACTTGGAAACAACTCCGATCGTTAGGTATTGGTAAACCCATGAGCGTCACGACCACCGAAATCGCTCTTGATGAACTAAAGAATCACATTGCTAGGGAAGTCCTCGAAAGAAAGGAACAATCATTGCAAAATACCATAAAGTGCTTTCTAAGACAACAGCCTTCGGATCGCTCAATATTGAAATTCCGAACAGGTACAGAGTAGGAAGTACAGAAGGAGATGCTCTCTATTACGTGTCCACCTGTTTCAAGCAAGCAAAGTCACCTCCGTACAGGCCATGAAGGCCCTTGGAGGAGTAGAAGGTAAAGGCTTCCACCATTGTTAACCTCGGCACGTGATGGGGTAGAGTGGTTAGCTCTACGCCCGGCCGCCTTTGCCCCCCACGAATTAACCTGGTACTCATTTTTGGTGTAGGCTGAGTGAACTTCAGGGCCATATGCACCTCAAGAAGTGGAAATCTCGTTTCTTAAATTTACGACTTCCTGGCGGGGATTCGAACCCACGTCCTTCCGGGCGAACCGAGCACGTCTTTACCGCCTCGGCCAGGCAGCCCCTCCCACCTGTTTCACCTCTGGTTATTTTACAGCTAAATGGAAATATGCCCTTTGTTGGGGATCTTGCTTAACATTTATCTCCTTTTACTCTGTGAACGAGGCATCTTTGTATGTGTTCGTTTGTTTATATGTAGTCTCCGTAAATAAAGAAAGGAATCGTTACATACAAGAGCGTGTTTCATTAAACTTGTTCTCCCTTTACGATCACGATTCACGACATTTTTTGTGCCGAAATGCGGGAATCACGTCACGAAAGATGTAAGTTTTGCGTTGTGTTTAAAACATTTAAACCTCGAAGAGCCTTAACAAGTTTGTGAACAGTATGGTGCCACAGCAACGCGTCACGATCAACAACAAAAGAGCATACTTCATTACGAGAGATAAGATTCCTGCTAATATTAAATTTTATTTTGAACCCTTTGTAGATGATTCTGCACTTAATCTTGCATATCTGAAGTAGCTGTAGAATTAGAAGACAATATAGGAGGATTCTAACACGGTTGAATTGACGCGTGGCACTCTCTAGCTGACAATCGAGAGACTACTTTTGCATCGATCATCCTCTCAGATATCAATCAACTGTTAACTTCGAATCTAAATTTCCAAACGTATTACGGGCTAGCATCACTTTTCCGTTCCATGATTCATGATTACGGCTCAACCTACACATCTGGACAAGCTGAACCGAAAGCGCTGTACTCAACGGTCAAACATCTCTCACTTTTCTAGAGAGAAGAACAACATAATCTGGATCGACTGCAGGAAAGTTTTAAGAATTTAACTCTTTTGGACGATACCATTCACGATCTGATTGCCGACGACGATTATGAAAGCAACGTTCAGGTATGCGAAGAGTACGTAGAAAGTGCCAAGCGTGCAATCCGCAAGACTAATAAATTCTTAGCAGCAAATATCTTCACTGATACACGGGATTTAGGTACAGCCGCGCCTGAAGTTAAATTGCTAGCAGGTTAGTACCGTTTACGGGAGGCATCGAAGCATGGCCAAGTTTCTGGGAACAATTCCAGTCTTCGGTGGACAAAAACCTGACAGCAACCCCTATAAACAAACACGTCTTTCTACGGGATACTTGGACGGCGAGCCGAAACGTTTGGTTGATGGAATATCCGTCACAGGGAAAACGTATGAACAGACTGAAAGGATTCTTCAATCACTTTACGGAGGCAAGAACAGAATGACTTAGTCTCACTTAGGTTATCTCGAACACCTTCAGCCCGCACTTTCAGACAACTCTGAGGTTCTCAATTCCACATTCAGAGAAAGTCACCGAAGAGTTAAAGCCTTCGCCTCGCTACCAGAAAACGTGGATGCGTATGAAAGAATGTTAGCTCTGAAAATCTTGCGTGCCTTCTCCGACGATCTTTGCCGCTGTTGGCTTCTTCACGCCAGAATATTAGAATTTGAAAAGAGCAACATTTCTCGCCCACTGCAATTTTTAATGATGATGATGATGCTTGTTGTTTTAAGGGGCCTAACATCGAAGGTCATCGGCCCCTGCATATTTTTTAAATGCCGAGATTCAGAGTGCCTTGAACACTCCAAGGATACGAGGGTATTTTTATTTTACCTACTGTTTCATACCGATAACAGCCAATTTCAGTATTAACTTCCGAGCATGTAAGTCCAAACCTAACAACAAACGACCACCGAATTCCTACTGCGTGTTCTGTGAGAGTAGCGCCCATCGGGGCCAAGATTGTAAGAGAATGACGAACTTTAAGGGGAGAATTGAGAAACTGAAGGCTACGAACAGATGTTTTCTATGCCTTAATCACGGACATAATGCACGGGAATGTGTTAAACAAGGCAAGATCCCCAAACACCCTAATATCATCCTATTCTAAAGAGGTCTCCTGCAAAAGCCGTGCCAGATTTTCATGAATTCATCGATTCAAGTCTTTCTAAAGCATTAGAAAAATTGTAGATTACAGGTAGAGCCTACAAGATTTGAAAAGGTATTCAGTCCGAGATCCTCTTCAATCAGGTTATGAGAAAAGGACACGTCACTGCGACAATCCTAATTAAAATTACAGAGGACATCACAAAAGCCATAGCCACGCTGTGTAGGTCAGACGGTAGAGTGCTGGTCTTCTGAACACAAGTTCGCAGGTTCGATCCTAGCTCAATCGGGTGGTATTTGAAAGTGCTCAAATACGTCAGTCTCATGTCGTTAGTTTTACTGGAACGTGAAGTAACTCCTGCGGGACATACTTCCGGCACGACGTCTCCGAAAACATTCAAAGTAGTTGGTGGGACCTAAAATCAATAACAATATCATAACAAATTGAGTCTAACCATCGTCGCCTTGGTCCCCTCTGTTTCTCTTACTTTCCAAGGCTCAGTCCATTATTTTACTAGGTAACCTATCTTCTTCCATTCGCCTCATCATACTCATTAATTTATAATGAATTTTAAATGCGAGAGGAAGACCGTCCTGTCTGTCTCCGGAAGAAGAGTCGACCCAACGTAACCAAATGCGACCTGGGATATTTTATTTCGGAATCCAATCGTGACCCAGCATTGGATGCTTGCTTGTTGTTATGCTTGTTGTTTTAAAGGACCTAACATCGAAGGTCATCGGTCCAGCATTGGATGGTCAGTGGTGCAAAATTCAACTTCTTCTTCCTAATAGGCCCTAGATATTACAGCCGCGTTGTGTGGTTGTGACGATAGAGAGATAGCCTAGCCTTCTGAGCCCAAGTAGGAGGGTTCAATTCCGGTTCAATCTAGTGGTATTTGAAGGTGTCAAACACGCCAGCCTTGTATCGGTAGATTTATCGAGACGTACAGGAACTACTGCAGAACGTAACTACGACGGAACATAGGTATCTTTTCTTCTTCTTCTTCTTCTTCTTCTTCTTCTTCTTCTTCTTCTTCTTCTTCTTCTTCTTCTTCTTCTTCTCCTTCTTCTATTTAGACTTTTCCTCCAGTTTATTGGGGTCGGCTCTAGATGTAAATTTGGCCTAGTTTTTCGATCGGATGCTCTTTCTGACGCCAATGCTGTGTGGAGAGAAGTATTCATTATTGCATGTTTCCTTGGTGGCAACCGGGGCTCTCTGAACGAAAGATCAATACGCTGATCATTCAGCTAAGGAGCCGGACCATCTCGGTATCTATGAAAAACCTTAAATGTATGCTGCCAGGGAAAAGGATTGTAAGTTAGAAAATGACTTTTAATCTTCTCCTCTAGATGGATATTTTACATATAGTTTAGTTCTGAGTTATAATACTTGGACCAAATATCGAAATCTCTTCCAGAACTCACACCGTGGACTTAGTATTACTTTGAACATTTCCTGACTTATACTACTCTTCTCTGGTAGCCTAAAAATATAGTTAATGGAACATCTGAGGAATAGGATTATTATCATTTTTAATTAAAAATGGTTAGTGTGATTAACTGCCACCCCCGGAGGCCGGCCTTCGATTTTCGGCTCTGCCGCGAAATGTAAAAAGTGGTACGAGGATCGGAAAGGGGTCCACTCAGCCTCGGAAGGTCATCTGAGCAGAGGGGATTTCGATTCCCACCTCAGCCGTTTACGAAGTGGTTTTCCGTGGCTCAGACGGTTGAGGCACTGGCCTTCTGATCTCAATTGGGTAGGTTCGATCCTAGCTCAGTCTGGTGGTATTTGAAGTCAGCCTTGTGTCGGTAGCTTTACTGACACGTAAAAGAACTCCTGCGGGACTACATTCCGACACCTCGGCGTCTCCGAAAACCGTAAAAGTAGTTAGTTGGACGTAAAGCAAATAACATTATTATTATTATTATATTCAAGTCCCCCCGCAAGGCCCCTTTTAGCATAGCAGTTGAGGCCGCCTGGGCGAGGTACTGGCCCTTCACCGCAGTTGTATCCCCGACCCAAAGGCACACTCCAGGACACTGCCCTTGAGGCAATAGAGGTGGGATCCCACGCTGTGTCCGAGGGGAAAACCAACTCTGGAGGGTAAACAGATTAAGAAAAAAAGAGAAGGATAAAGTCAGAAAATGACTTGTACTCTTCCCCCCTAGATATATATTAACATGTTTATTTGTGCTGTTCGGACGAAATTAAATATTTTACATAAAGTTTAGTTATGTTATGACTATGACTTATACTACTTAGATCAAATATCGAAATCCCTTTCAAGACTCACGCCGTGGACTTAACTTACTTTGAACATTTCCTGACATATACATTTCCCTGGCAGCCTAGAAATATAGTTAGTGGAAAGTCTGACGAATAGGATTATAACCATTATTAATGAATTAAGATACAGTCCAGATCTGTGGCAGAATGGTCAGCGTTTAGACCTGAGGTTCAGAGAGTTTCGAATTCGATTATTCCCGCTCGAGTCAGAGATTTTAATCCATCTAATTGATTCCTCGGTGTCGGGGACTGGATATGTGTGCCTACACACTTCTCTTCATACAACATGCCGACCGACGTAATAGTAAATACATCTCTGCATATAGGGGTGGCGTCAGGAAGGCCGTCCCGTCGTAAAATAGGGCCAAATCCACACGTGTGACATAGATTCGTCCCCCTGTGCACGGTAACCCCTGCCTGTTGTAAGATGTGGCTAAAAGGGGCCCACGGGCTCTTAACTTGGGAGGGTGGGTTGGCGGCCACGGGGCTCTCAGCTGATTACTGGCATTGCTTCCACTTCCTTGTGTCAGACTCCTCACTTTCATCTATCCTATCCGGCCTCCCTTGGTCAACTCTTGTTCTTTCCGACCCCGATGATATTAGAGCTAGCGAGTCTAGGGAGTCTTTTATTTTCACGCCCTTAATGGCGCTTATCTTTCTTTGGCCGACAGCTTCAGTTTCGAAGTGTCGGATACTTTTCATTGTTGTTCAGTGTTATATAGAGGATGGTTGTCCAGTTGTACTTCATCTTAAAACAATACTCACTACCACCACCACTGACACACTTTGCATTCACGAACCTACTGGAATATGGGAAACGCTCTAGAGGAAGAATTAATTAAGATACAAAACAGTAGTGAGGTGAGAAAATAGGGTTGCCGTCGGTGAGATTCGAGCCTATCCTCTCCCGAAATCAAACTTACCCCTACACAACCTGTCTAATTCCTCGGTATATCAAGGTAGTTAATACTGCACGTATTATGAATTTGTCTATTAATGGATAAAGAAAATGACCGAGGTTGAAGGCGTTCAACAGCCTACATATCAATATCTGTCAAGGACAAGACGAGTTTTGATTCCTAGTTCATTGTCTTTATCGTTCAAGGTTATAGCGTAAATGAGTAATGCCTTTGTTTCTGTTGAACTACTTTCCACACATACCAACTGGTGTGCCCCAGTTGCTGTGAACGTGAGTGTACTGGGGCCATTGCTCCGCAACAAAGAACGGGTGAGAAGTCCATCCAACCGATGCGATACGAGCTTGAGTAGAAGGTAGCCAAGTCGCGTGCGTGTCTGCATGCGTGTTCGACAGGCACACAATTGCTTAATTGGCCATTATTTAATTGATTTGAGTGCGTAGGTTCCTGGTCAGTTGCGTGACAATCTACATTCTAAACAGTCGCCCAGTCCAACAGGTACAGAGCTCCCGTAAGGGAATTAAGAAAACAAACAGAGGGAAGTGAAGGTCTGACCCTGTATCAAATCATTGTCGCCATGTAAAAGATCTCTGGTGTTTACCTGACCAAATTAACGAAAACTCAGCCATAGTTCGGCCAGGAGAGAATCTAGTGTACTACTATGGGAGCGTAAAAAAAGATCAGCTTTTGTAAAAGGCATCAGTGAAATTGGTAATGTATTCTCATACAATGAATCAATTACTAACCAAGTTCTGCAATCTAGACAGTGAAAAAAGAAAAAGAAAATTCCACACCCTGTTTCTAGTCATTCGACCGGGTCTGGAAAGGAATGAATGAAGCCCCATCTAGCGGCGAGGATAGGAATTGTGCCGGCTGCCGAAGCCTGTCGCACTCCTTTGGGGCAATGATTAAAGAATGGCAGATGAAATTAAATGATATTGGAGAGTGTTGTTGGAATGAAACATGACAGGGAAAACCGGAGTACCCGGAGGAAAACCTATCCCGCCTCCGTTTTGTCCAGAACAAATCTCACATCGAGTGACCGGGATTTGAACCACGGAACCCAGCGGTGCCGCTAAGTCACGCAAGCTCTTTATCTATACAGTCATATTTCAAATGACACCACACAGTGCCTTTCTTTTCTGCAGAAAGAGGTGCCGGAACTGTCGGGAGCGAAACAAGAGAAAATGTCACGATGTTTTGAACAACATATTTAATTTTCATTCAAGAAATCTTATCAGTAGGGCTCGGAAGTTGAAAACCTATAAATTGCCTTAAAAAGACCTGTAAAAATATTCAAAAAGTGACGTAACAACTGGTCCTCTTCTGTGGTGTAGTGGTTAATGTGATTAGCTGCCACCACCGAAGGCACGGGTTCGAATCCCGACTCTGCCACGAAATTTGAAAAGTGGTAAGAGGGCTGGAACGGGGTCCAGTCAGCCTCGGTAGGTCCACTGAGTAGAGGTTCGTTCGATTTCAACCTCAGCCATTCTGGAAGTAGTTTTCCGTGGTTTCCCACTTCACCTCCAGGCAAATGTCGGGATGGTACCTAACTTAAGGCCACGGCTGCTTCCTTCCCTCTTCCTTGTCTATCCCTTCCAATCTTCCCATCCCCCAGGACACTGCCCTTGAGGGTAAAGAGATTAAGGAGGAGAAGAATAAGAAAACCTAAAAACTGGCAAAAAGGACGTTAAATGCTATCCAAATTCATTCATTAGTTTTAATTACCTATTTAATAAAAGGCCAACGGCTGTAGCCGTGTTGAAACACCGGATCCCGTGAGATCTCCGAAGTTAAGCAACATTGGGCGTGGTCGAGAAGTGGATGGGTTGCCACGCGCTGTTGGTGGGGGTAAGGGAATGGAGGAGCGGAAAGGAACTGGCCACCCTACCGTACTTAAACTCCGGCTCAGGTATACCTCAGCGGAGCTTCGGACCTGCCTTCGGGCAGAACACACCCTTACCTTAATAAAGGAATATAAGGTTTACAAATGCAAAATTCTGGTTGTATGCAGCATAGAGTGCAAAAATATATCAGTAAAATATTCCTTTCAGACAGTACACACTTTTCGATTCACATAATTTAAAAAACGAATACCGTGTTTGTAAAAAAAGTACTTGAAGAATTTGGAATGAGATTTTTTTTCCCATCAAGTATATGTAAATTCAGCGGATCCGCAACGGACATCCTGGAGAAAGAAATTGAAATTAGTATAACTGGAATCACATTTGGCTTATCTACACTAGGGTTATAGAAATTGGAACTCGGAAACCTTACCTCAGTTGGCTTTGCAGTGTATCACAATAGTCATATCCAGGTATTTAGGTGTAAAGGATCGGCGGTTTTCAGACAACACGTTCCAGAACATAGAGAAACTCCTCTCCTCATCAACGGAGTTCATACTTGAAGCAAGTGAGATCTTCCTCTTATAAAAACACTCGCATCAAAATGTTCTTCTTTCAATATTTCACTTAGCTTGCACATCATTTGATAACCCTGGTTTTTATCAAGCACTAGTTTCATTTTTTCATTTCATTTCTTCTCTTTTCAGATATTCTTCAAATACGTGTATTTTTACCTTTTTAAATCTCTTTACCCTTTTTTTTTGCCCTCGGACTCAGCGAGAGATCCCACCTCTACCGCCTTAAGGACAGTGTCCTGGAGCGTGAGACTTTGGGTCGGGGGATACAACTAGGGAGGATGGCCAGTACCTCGCCCAGGCGGCCTCACCTGTTATGCTGAACAGGTGCTTTGGCGGGGGATGGGAAGATTGGAAGGGATAGACAAGGAAGAAGGAAGGAAGCAGCCGTGGCCTTAAGTTAGGTACCATCCCAGCATTTGCCTGGAGGAGAAGTGGGAAACCACGGAAAACATCCTCGATGATGACTGAGGTGAGAATCGAAACCACCTCTACTCAGTTGACCTCCTGAGGCTGAGTATACCCCGTTTCAGCCCTCGTACCACATTTCAAATTTCGTGGCAGAGCCGGGAATCGAACCCGGGCATTCTGGTGTGGCAGCTAATCACGCTAACCATTACACCACAGAGGCGGACATATATGTTCTTTTTTGCTATTTGCTTTACGTCGCACCGTGGCCTTAATTAAGGTACAGCCCCGGCATTAGTGTGAAAATGGGAAACCGTCCGCCTCTGTGGTGTAGTGGTTAGTGTGATTAGCTGCCACCCCCGGAGGCCAGGGTTCAATTCCCGGCTCTGCGAAGAAATTTGAAAAGTGGTACGAGGGCTGGAACGGGGTCCACTCAGCCTCGGGAGGTCAACTAAGTAGAGGTGGGTTCGATTCCCACCTCAGCCATCCTCGAAGTTGTTTTCCGTGGTTGCCCACTTCTCCTCCAGGCAGATGCCGGGATGGTACCTAACTTAAGATCACGGCCGCTTCCTTCCCTCTTCCTGGTCTATCCCTTCCAATCTTCCCATCCTCCGCAATGCCCCTGTTCAGCATAGCATGTGAAGCCGCGTGGGCGAGGTGCTGGTCATCCTCCCCAGTCGTATCCCCCGACCCAGAGTCTGAAGCTCCAGGACAATGCACTTGAGGCGGTATAGATGGGATCCCTCGCTGAGTTCGAGGGAAAAGCGGACCCTGGAGGGTAAGCAGATTATGAAAGAAAGAAAGAAAGAAAGAAAGAAAGAAAGAAAGAAAGGAAGAAAGAAAGAAAGAAAGAAAGAAAGAAAATGGGAAACCACAGAAAACCATCTACAGGGCTGCCGACAATGGGTTTCGAACCCAATATCTCCCGAATACTGGGTACTGGTCGCACTTAAGCGAATGCGGCTATCGAGCTCGGTGATTCGAATTGAGAACGGGCAGTAAAAATGCAGTCGAAAGAAGGTGAAGTCACAAGGAAAATGTCATTAACACCTTTAAAAAAGTCTTTAAAGGAGCAGTAAGTCAAATAGCACCCGAAAAGGCAAAAACGGGTACATATAAAAACCAACATTTTCTGGCCGACAACGACCCAGAATAAACATACGAGGAGCGTACTATTTTGTCTTACACTTTATTTTTTGTACGTTCGGGTATGGTTCACATTTCACTTTTGAAGGTGGTGACGTGTAACTAGTGTCTTGTTTCACCGTTTGGTATCAGCACACGCACAGGGCCAACCAATGCACTCGTCATAACCATTTCATAACAACACTGTCAGCGTAGGAGCAGACAGCAGGGACAGCGCTATACGACTTGGTTCCTATGGAAAGAATGCGTGACCACTGCAGAAATTCATCGGAGCTTGGTGACAGTCTGTGGAGAACAGGCACCGTCACGGAAAACATTTTACAACTGGATGGAAGGTTAGAAAACATGGCGCACATCGGTGGACAAGGGAACCAGTTCTGGAAGAAATGTGACAGTGTCGACACCAGCCAATGTTGCTCGGGTCGAACAGGCCATCCAAGGAAACAAATGCATCACATTTACGGAAATGGAGGCAGCTATGAGAATTAGGCAAAACACCCTGCAGCGGATCGTGCACGGCCACTTACATTTGGGGAAGGTGTCATCCACGTGTGTGCCTAGACTCTTGTCTGCAGACGAAAAGCAGAGGCGTGTGGACGTGTGCAGAGAACTTTTGCAACGCCATGATCAAAATCCAGTCGACTTCATGGCTTCATACCTGGCCCCATACTAGCCAAGAGACCACCGCTGCCATTAATCAAATGGGATTCACGGTGCTGACACAACCCACCATACTCGCCCGACTTGGCACCAAGTTATTATCACCTGTTCCGGAACATGAAGAAACATCTGCGTGGTCACCATTCTGCGGATTTTGCAGAACTTGAGACAGCTGTCAAGGCATGGGTACGCAGCACTCCGAAAGTAGTTTCAAGAAGGTCTGGAGAGACCAACATTTCAATGGCAAAAGTGCATCCAGTTACAACGAGATAATGTTGAAAAGGTGGACGTAACCACTGATGTGTAATGTACTTCATTTTGGTAGAAGAAAATAAAGTGTAAAGCCTATTGCTCACGGTAAAATGTTTCGTAAAATTTGTTGTACAATTAATTTTACAACATTTGGTGTAAACAAGTTGTGTTGCTCACGGTAAAATTATTTTATATAATCCGTTGAAGCATCAAGATGGCCATCTATCAACTCACTCCTGAACTAGGATGTGCATGTGCTGCCTTCTATCGATAAACTTTTAAACCAAGGATCAGATGTTCAACTTACAGTGTGTTTGAGAGTATTGGTCCAACAAACAAAGCAAAACTTGCTGCTTCAGCAAAAGAAGAGAAGAAGATAGAGGAATGCTGTCCTTGGTCGAAAATTAGTTGAGGTTAGAAGACCAGCATTCATATAAGAATTCGGCGATTGTGTTTTCTGCCCCTCTTCTTGCATTTCTGTTGTGGTAAAGTGGCGTTTTAACTTCATACAAACAAGGATATTTCTGGTATTCGTCCAGTAAAACACTAACAGCTTCCTTAGTCCACCCGGATCCTGCCATTTTAGAAAGAAGTGTTTATTTACAATCGAGCTTCACAATCTTCTCACGACGTAGCGCCAGTATCATCGTGATGTCAGCTTCGCTGATTGGTTCGTTTCATAAAATTAATTTTCCGGAATAGAACATGTCCTATTTTACGAAAAGTTTTATAAAAGGTTTTGTAAAACTTGAATTTCACCGTGAGCAACTGAAATTTTATAAAATTATTGTACAATAAATTTGACAGAAAATTTTACCGTGAGCAACACGCATAAAACAATATAGTACGCCCTTCCTATATTATAATTGGCCTCGTCTTCGTACACTCGAGAAAGAATAAAAAGGAGTTTTCCTCAACTTCCGAGCCATACTTATCACACTAACGATGTGCAACCATCCGCGTCGGCTCATTTTCGAGAGTGCTGTCCTTGAATCAGGCATGATTCAACAAAGCTGGACCAAACACCGTTAGAGGAAGTTTGTTCATGAATAATAGTGACGTTAATGCTTTCACTGATACGATATACATTTCCCCTTTCATCGAATCTTACATATTCCCTTAGACATTCTTTTCTTTGAATTTCAAACGATCTCTGAAGGCTCGAATGGCTTTCCTTCCATTGAGCTGAAATATTTTTGCCATTGTGCGTAATTTTTTGTTGCCTAAGGCACGCAGAAAAGTGCAGACGCATGGTACAAAAATATTCAGTTTTCGAGAATATCTCGATATCTCGCACGATTTAGCACTTCCTACCACTTTCGGTAATAACATAAAAAATGGAATGAAAGATACTTTAGCATGGAAACCTCAAATATATTTTCATTTCACTATACTGAAAAGTATTTTTATGACTCTATAACTTTTTCAACGCAGAGGTTTCAGAACTGCCGACAGGCCTGACGATGGTTTTCCGTCGTTTCCCATTTTCACATCAGACAAATGCTGGGACTGTACCGTAATTGAGGTAACGGCTACTTCCTTCGCCGTACGTACCCTTTCTCATCCTTCCGTCGCCGAAACTTTTGATGTGTTGGTGCGACGTTAAACCGCTAGCAAATTATGACGATAATAAAAAGAATTGTTAAAAGCCTGAAAACTACTTTTTAGAACGAGTTTCTTAATAAATGAACTTTGTCACAACATTTTAAATGTTTGATGAACGAAACTCTAAGACTTAGCTATGTTGTACTAAGTATAACCCCCACAGCTTCATACAAGACATTAAACAATGGATGTTAAACCAATCAACACTTTAATGGGTACAATTTATACAAATTTAAAAAATAAGTACCAGTTTCGATTAACTTGGAATCATCCAGCTTATACAATACAGTACATTAAATAAGAAGTAATTCAGATTAAAACACACATTACAAAAGACATGCCTAAGAAAAGCTCGATTTAACCTCATAAAAGGTTGTGTCTTATGAACATATTAAAAATAGCTTTCTTGAAGTCAAAATCGTCTGGATGAAAGGATGTACACACTTCATTAGATTAAAGACTGTCTTAAAGTATTTAATGTGTGCTTGAACAGAATTTGTGGAATTGTCTGTGGGGGTAACATCGTTTATTCGCTATACTGTGAGGTTATAATGTATAGTGATTGCAAAACCCTTGTTAGCATAGATGCACTGCTTGCCGTTGAGCTCTTATGAAAAATAAAACACACCACCGATTTGGCACATTCAAAACACTATCTAAAATTGTTTACAAAATGCTATTTTGTTTCAAAAATAGGGGGCATAATTTAAGGTATGCATTTGTTACATGTATACAATCAAAATAGTGCATTACAACATGTGTCCGGAAATGCTTCATTTCCGAGTTATGGTGTTCACAACACTAAACTTCACCGGAACGTTTTTCTTCCGCAGGTCATTGTCATTACAGAAGATGTTCAAAATGTCCACCTCCTGCTTGAATACAGACCTCACATCGATGTCTCATTGATCTGCGAACACAATCCCAAACTCCAGGAGTATTGCGTATGTCCTCACACGATGCCACAATTCGATTCCGAAGGGTTTCCACATCAGGAACCGGAGACGAATACATTGATGATTTTAAATGGCCCCACAAGTAGAAAACGAGAGGGTTCAGATCAGGTGAGGGTAAAGACCAAGCAATCGGGCCACCTGTACCTATCCATCGATCAGGAAACACTCGATCCAAGTCAATGAGACATCGATGTGTGGTCTGTATTCAAGCAGGAGGTGGACATTTTGAACATCTTCTATAATGACAATGACCTGCGGAAGAAAAACGTTCCGGTGAAGTTCAGTGTTGTGAACGCCATAACTCGGAAATGAAGCATTTCCGGACACATGTTGTAATGAACTATTTCGATTGTCTACATATAACAAATACATACCTGAAATTATGCCCTCATTTACACTCTGTATATTCAGGGCAATCGAAAAGTTGCTTAGAGTGTCCGACTCGTTGGCTGAATGGTCAGCGTACTGGCCTTCAGTTCATAGGGTCCCGGGTTCAATTCCCGGCCGGGTCGGGTATTTTAATCGCTTCTGATTAATTCTTCTGGCTCGGGGACTGGGTGTTTGTGTCCGTCCCATCACTCTCCTCTTCATATTCACACAACACACTACACTACCAACCACCACAGAAACACGCAATAGTGATTACATCCCTCCATATCTGGTTGGCGGCAGGAAGGGCATCCGGCCGTAACACAGGGCCAAATCCACATGCGCGACGCAGTTCGCACCCGCGACCCCACACGGGTGGGAAGAGCGGTAGGAAAAGAAGAAAAAGAAGAACAGTTGCTTAGAATTAATATACCGACTCGAAGGGCTACAGAGTTTGGAATTCCCCATTTTACAATAATTGTCGTGTTGTGGAGTTGAGGGAACATCGTTATTATCTTGTTTGTTGCCTGTTAAGGAGAAAAGCCGCTATGCAGATATTATACTGTAAGTCTTATGATAGTACGGCCGTAGTTGTGTAGGTCTTGAGTGTATGAAGAAGGATGAACTGTAGAGAAAAGAAAAGGAAAAGGAAAAGCGAGAGGTCTAACGTGTAATATGTGTCTATAACTTAAACTTGTTGAGCAGTACTTACTCCCTTGCTCCGCGCTCTCGTGATTAATGAGGATGGTTGCCCAGTCTTCCTCATAAAGAAATAATCACCACCACCACCACCACCACCTCTCGTGATTAAGCCACTAGGCCCCTGCAGCTGTTTACGTGTTAACAGTACTTTATTATGCTTTGTAAATTAGAAACTATAAACAAATTGAAATTTTTACATTGTTCGTTTGTTCATTTTCATTTATTAAATATTAGCAATTGTCAAAATTTATAGGACAATGTTGAATGATGTGAGTGTATGATTTGAAATGTAGTTTTGTTTTACAATAGGTCAGCAGCGTTCTTCAGATGTACTTTTGGTCTTATTCAAGCCCTTATTGAGTCTAGTTTCTTCCTGTATGGGTTTTCCATAGGCTTTTACCCGCATATTAGTTATGTATTTGGACATTTTTGTAAAGTATGCCAAAATTAGTCATTTTCAAAACAATTCAATATTGTTATTTTTTTCAGTAATCACATCATTTTTCTGATAGATCTCGTCGGTTCTAATTTGAGCTACGCAAGTAAATTGAGCAAGTATTTCAAAAAGTAAGTACTCATACTGAACAAAGTAGATCCGTAAATTCGGACGTGTGATCATTAGAGTCCGGATTATTAGGTACTGATAGGTTAGAATGCAAACTTACTTAAGTCAGTAACAAATATACCCTACACTGTACAACGGTTATGCTATGAGATTTGCATAGATATCAGGGGTACAGCCTATAGAACTCCTTGAATTTATGCTACTCTTCCTACATCGTGGTAGAACGGGTTGCATGACACTTCCTAAAAACCAAATTACTTTCCATTCTAACCTATTACCACCTACAAATCCGAGGTATAGTGATCATTCAAGTTTTTACCATCAGTATTCTCATCTCTTCCAGTTCATCTCTGTACTAAAAGCATGTCATATTTATACGTACATAAAAAGAAAAGCACTAGCGTATTTTCAAGCAAGACCAAGAAAAATTCCAAGACGACAAGGGAATGAAATATAGAAGGAAGAAATGGCAACAGAAAAAGAAACAAGATCGCCAATATCCTCTACATACCTGACATCCATACTTGGCGATAAATACTATATCACTTTCTAGATTTCCAGTACTACCATTAATGACCAACTGTAGTAGCAGCGTGATTTTGCAACCAGAGTTCGCAGGTATAATTTAGCCAATATATGATTCTTAAGTCCGTGCTATGCCTGACCTGATGTCCACTTATAATGAATCAAGTAATAATCATATCCAGAATTAAATCGAGAAACAGTTGAAAATACGCGGTTTATCTTCATCAACAGCTTTTGGGCCCTACTCTGTATCTATAGGAATAAGAGACTTAAAAATCGGCCACTTAGCAATTTCCATCTTGAAATAACTCGAACAGTTGGATAAGGTATTCCCTCACTTGTAGGTCCTATAAAGGGCAGTGTAATAGTAATGCTATTGTGGTATGTAGTACCCTCATTCTCTCACACAGGATGTAGTTTCAGCCAGGAAATGTACGGGGCATTAATATTGCTCTACTATCGGGCCAGTTAAAAGGCCACGAAGGAGTTATAGAATGTCAGTAATTTGAGAAATTGTTAAATCAAGCTTTAATAAAATCGTCGAAGAAAACTTACTGGGAAAATCGAATTATATTAAGACTTAGAGATGAATATATACTTGTCCACACATGTGGACATTAAGTCTTAACAGGATATGAAATCGTATGAAATTTCCTAAAGAATGGCACAATGGCACAATCCTGTATAAACGATTCATAACGAAAACGGAATTGTTTGTACAATATTTTGATATAATATACACATGTTACTTCAACAAGTGTCAAAGCACGAACTTTTGAACTATACTGTAAGTCCTTCTTTCTTTCTTAATCTGTTTATCCTCCAGGGTTGTTTTTTCCCTCGGACTCAGCGAGGGATCCCTCCTCTATCACCTCAAGGGCAGTGTCCTGAAGCTTCAGACTCTGGGTGTAGGGATACAACTGAGGAGAGTGACCAGTACCTCGCCCAGGCGGCCTCACCTACTATGCTGAACAGGGGCCTGGTGGGGGAGGGGTAGATTGGAAGGGACAGGCAAGGAAGAGGGAAGGAAGGGGCCGTGGCCTTAAGTTAGGTACCATCTCCCGCATTTGCCTGGAGGAAAAGTGGGAAACAACGGCAAATCACTTCCAGGATGGCTGAGGTGGGAATCGAACTCACCTCTACTCAGTTGACATCCCGAGGCTAAGTGGACTCCGTTCCAGCCCTCGTACCACTTTTCAAATTTCGTGGCAAAGCCGGGAATCGAACCCGGGCCTCCGGGGGTGGCAGCTAATCACGCTAACCACTACACCACAGAGGCGGACACTGTCAGTCCTAAGTATACAAAGTTGGTAAGGAAAAGGTTTTGTTCATATTTCACTTGGTCAATTTACTAATGTATCTATCGAGATTTTTGCGGAATGTACAGTACATATCTTAGTTTTTGCTCAATATGCATATCTGAAATTGGGGTCATGTGGATTTTTGTTCAATTTATGGTTGATTTTCTTTTTTTTCTATTTTGTCAGAGAACCCCAACACCAATTTCAATGGCGTTCCAAAAGAATCAAGTTTCCATTTTTTAGGGATCCGACTCCCCGTAACAGATACACGATGAGGAAGGATAATTCTCAGCATTTGCCTTGGGCTTAATTGGGAGGTTACGGAAATTAATGTAAGGTGTAGTTGCTTCTCACATGTAGAACTATCCGACAGGAAGCTCAACAGGGTGACCGTTCTAGTATGCCTTTCAAAAGTACTTGTGCGACTAAAACAACATCAAAGTGAAACCCGAATATGAAGCGATGTCTGCATCATTTTGGCTCCTGCAAGTCTCTTAAACCATAACGACCAGTAAGGAACTGTAATTCTATATCATCAGAATGTAATGGCTGACGTCAGTAGTGCAACTAGCATTCATTACACAACTACTGCTAGAGGAACTAGTGCATGGCAGGTCGTGTTTGGACACGGCTTCCGGTCACATTGCTTGAAACGAGATCTTTGACCTGTTAGTCTCAACATGGTTTTCACTAAACTAGGCTCGAGAGAGAGAATTAGTTTCGAACCTGTTTGTTTCTTTTGACGTGACATCTATAAAATCAGGCTACTTACATTTCAAAATTAATGTAACGAAATCATGCATAGTACTGTACTTACATCGGAGCTTATAGCTCCGAACTAAATATCCAATCCGAATTGTTTTGACTGGATACGTGGTACATGAAAGAAAATTATGACATTCGTTGGGTCTCAGTTAAATCAAGGGACATGGGGGAGAGGGGCTTTAAAAGTGGTGATTTTGAAGTAGGCTATATGATTCGGTTTGCGACTAATAACTCGGCAACCAGAGGCCGTACGAAGGGGATTAAGACGACTAGAAATGAAGCATCTGACGCCTTACATTCGCATGAGAACATACATAGACATTTGTCATTCCTTACCCTGAAGGGGAAAGGCGGGCCACATAGAAAGGAACACCCTCTCTCTGGCCAGGAGAAGAGGTGCATACTTTTTCTTTACAATTGGTTTTACGTTACACCGACACAGATAGGCCTTCTGGCGACGATAGGACAGTAAAGGGTTAGCAGTGGGAAGGAAACGGCCCTGTCCTTAATTAAGGTACATCCCCTGCGTTTCCCTGGTGTGAAAATGGGAAGCTATGGACATCTGTCTTCAGGGCTGCCGGCAGTGGAGTTCGAACCCACTATCACCCGAATGCAAGCTCTCAGCTGCGCACCTCTTACCGCATGGCTAACTTGCTCGGTCAGGTTCATTTGAAATGAAGTGTAAGAAAAGGGACGTGGAAAAGATGTAAATTTTTCCACTACATGGGAAAATGTAGAATCATGGATACGTTTTTGAGCTGAGAGGACTACAGAGTACAGGTTCTTTGGGTATTCCCCTCTTATGATATGCAGGGGGTACAGACAATGCATCGTTTCACTCCACCTACAGGGGAGATAAAAAGTTCCAATATATCGAAAGAGATACGTCGCATCATGATCAACGTCCAACAATATCGCAGCTGATCCCGCACACAACATTCACACGTCATGTCACAAGATCTATGAAAATCTACATCCAACGATATGATCGCTGATTTGGCACAAAATTGTATGACCATACGTATTCGCAAGATCCGTCTTTTGAGGACAATTCTGCTGCCTCCAGTGACGCTACCATGTGTAAATTGGCTTTGCTGTGACCTAGACGAAACACCAGTCAAAGACAGTGAAAACTTGTTGAAAACATGGCACCGTTGTACCTACTCTAGACTATATAGAAGACAGAGTTCTGGCGCAAGGTAATAACTAAGGCCTGGATTTTAAAAATGCATATGCACATATCAAATGCATATTCAGAACGTTAGTGCATATTTTGAGCGTTAGTGCATATATAGACATATTTTTCTCTTATGTATGATAGATTATCTAATGAACTCTGTATGTTGAACATTTCTTGCCAACATGAGGAAGAAGCCTTTCCTGATCAAGTAAAAAGCATTCATTGTCGCAATATAAGCACGTGGACGGATAATGACGCTCTTCATAATAGCTATTTCCTTCTTTCTGACATTCCACTTTCCTTCTCCTTACAGGATCCTACCGAAAGTGCGTTAATCTGTTAACTTGCTCTTCGTCTACTGCAGTGTTTCACCTGATTAAACTGTAAAAGTGCCTAAATATTTTGCCAGAAGAATGTTCTGAGCAGTCAGTGCCAGTGTTCAAGTATTACCTACTTACGTCCGTCGACGTAGGACGATCATTTTCAGCGTATAAATTAATTCTGACCGACAATAGAACGTTATTGATTCCCGAAAACATTGAAAAACTGTTGAAACCTACTGACATGCATCATTTTGCAAGGAATTAAACATGTTTAACTATTTAACACTGAGTTAAAATTAAATAATGCGTCTGGTAAGTGTATTTTGTTTTAATTTTAGTGCATATTTTAGTGCATACGAGCATGCATATTTTCGGAGTTTTTAGTGCATATTAATCTGGGCCCTAGTAATAAAATGAGGAAGAAATTGACGAAGACTTACTTTTAGGTAGATGAGGACCCCTGATTACCGCGGTGTTGGTTTCCTGTCTGCGCTAATTGACGACGCTAACGTTTGATAGACCAAAAACATGTTCATGTTGAAGAATAACAGTTAATTGTACTTGGGATAAAATGTCTCTTGGCTAAGGCGAAGTGTACAGTAAGGTGTGATGACTATTTGTTAGTGATGGATAATTGGCGAGCTGTGGTGAGGTTGCGATGTAATTGTGGTGTAAGGGCGGCTATGATTCTTAAGGTATGGATGATTGTGGGATGGCTATGTGTACGATAAAGAGTGGTTTAATTTGAATTAAATGGTGGAATGAATGGATGATATGTGGAGGAGGGGGGAGGGTTGACTTTATACGTGACGAATAGATGAGTCAGTAAAATGAATATATGATCTGATGATTATGAGGTGTGCAAGAAAAGAATTACTGATATGAGAGAAGAGATAGGAAAGACGAATAAGAAAATAGTGTGATCCTTTGAGGTATTGGAAAAATAACCCCGCTCTGGAATGTTTGTGATCGCATAAGAAAATTGTCCGAACATCCGAACCCCAAAGAAAACATGGCAAAGGACGGGGTCAAATTCGGCGATTTGACCAGTAAAATATAAATTCCGACCCCATAATGTGTATATTATTGCGGTAGACTTAGAAAAATTAGAACGGAAGTAAAACGGCACACATATTTTTGAAAATTACAAAATGTTTTGAAAAGTACGCCCTGGCTATAGCCTACAGTAAGCCATCTGTGAAGCCAGGATGTCAACTAGATACATTAATTTGCAATTAATGGTATCAATAACATAAAAGCCACAATAGTAAAATCAATTAATCGGCTTTATTTATTTATTTATTTATTTACTTATTTATTTATTTATTTATTTATTTATTTATTTATTTATTTATTTATTTATTTATTTATTTATTTATTTATTTATTTATTTATTTATATATTTATTTATTTATTTATTTATTTATTGACGCAACAGCCCCGAAGGCCTGCAGATTATGAGGTGTCGTGTGGTCAGCACGATGAATCCTCTCGGCCGTTATTCTGGGTTTCCTAGGCCGAGGCCGCCGTCTCACCGTCAGATAGCTCCTCGATTGTAATCACGTGGGCTGATTGAACCTCGAACCAGCCCTCGGATCCAGGTAATAATTCCTGACCTGGTGGGGAATCGAACCCGGGGGCCTCCGGGTAAGAGGCAGGCACGCTACCTCTACACCGCGGAACCGGCAATAATATAACACCTAAGTAGAATGGAAATTATTTCCTTTTAAGTTGTACCGTTAGTTCATCACTGTTTATTTTTAAATGCTAGTCATCGGGTAAATTTTAATTATTATTTCCCTTTGTTTCATCTCCTGCCATTAGAGACCGATGACCTAGATATTACGTCCCTTTAAACATCATCATCACGTCATCATCATCATCATAATATAAAATCAAGTGAAATGTGTTTTTTAATTTTTTTTGAAGTAGAAAAACTCATTATCATTGCTTGGAATGGGTTTTACTCTTTCTCTGGGAGGCTTGGTGCATGTCTATCGAGTTAACCCCCTGTAGGCGACCTGCGTGTCCGTGAGCATGGGGCCCTACCTAAGATGACTTCTAATGTTGAAGATAGCCCGAGCATCCATCGCTCAGCGAGAGGTATTAACCAATGAAGTTTAAAACCTTCGACCTGACCGGAAATTGAACCCGGGACACCTTGGATCAGAAGCCAGAATGCGATCCATTCGGATATGAGAGGTGTCGGTTCCAATGAAGTAAGCCAGACAATACAGTTTAGGATGTCGTCACAACAACCACGCCACACTCCAATATTTGCAGGCCATCTAGTTGAGCAGAAGTTGTCTTGGCATTTAAGTGCTTTTGATTGGTTGCACGCGCCGCGTTTATGTTTTCTTGTCTTTATTATTTTAGTCACAACGCTAGGGGATCTACTGTTCTCAGTGCCAACCATAGGACTGTGACTTCTAATTTCGTATATTCCATTTGTTTTCATAGGTCTTTTGCCTTGACGAGATGCTAGCGACTACAGTAGGTCACTCCGTTCTCACTTCCACTTTAAAACATTAATTATTACACTAGCGTTGTGATTTATTTAGCGTATGTTTTGTAACGTCGGGAGTGTACGGCTCTTCCTGGTACAGATCTTTTCATTTGACGTTCATGGACAACCTGCGCGGATGGGTGTTAGATTATGAGATGATAAGGTAGGGAGAGGGCGAACCCCGGTGGCGGCTGGTAACTTATTTGTCAATAACATCAAGGGGTCTGCTTAAGGTTTAACGTCGCCATTCGAAGGACGAATCACCATCAATAGCGTCAATGTCCTTATTACATATGAACCCTGCCGATAAAAATATAAATAAAATAAAATTACTAGTGTTGAGAATGCTATATGATAAAAATCCCTAAATATAGGCCTACGTGGAAATAAGCGTTGTAAAATATCCAAATATACACGCTAGTCTTTTGAGTCTGCGAGCTTACCGTTGTGTATGATACGTGAAAAAATGAAGCACTAACAACAGAGACTAGCATGAAATATCCACATTTTTAGTCGTAAATAAAATTTCTCTCTCGCTTTTACTCTTTCTTTCTATTCAACCAAGATTGATTTTGTAAAACTTCCATATTTTCTGCTTCCCGCTTATTCCTCCTGTCTGTAAAACTATACTCAGCATTACAAAATCGGGCAATAAGATAAGATAAATGTCTACATAACCAGTTTCCCCTTGTTTCTTAAATCCAACGGTTCCCCACCACGGCATGTTCGGCGTATTCTTATTCTTATTATTCTTATTATTATTATTAATTTTCCTAGTGGTTTAAAGTCACACTAACACATCGATGGTTTTCAGCGATGCAAAGATGCCGTAATTAATAAACCCTAGTGTGGAAATGGCAAACCACGCGAAACCGTCTGCAGGGCTGCAGACGGTGGATTCGAGCCCATCTTCTCCGAATGCAAACTCACAGCTACGCACCCTAGCCAGACAGCCAACTCACTTGGTCTTAGAATTAAAGATGTTCTGCTGAATGTTTGGTATTCGCCAGAAGAAATTATAAGCCTAAGCATGTTCTAAACTTCCTATTAATGACGAAATACGCACAAAAGTCTAAAATATATGCGCGCACAAATATACTCCAACTGTCTCCATTTACTCAGTTTTATTAATATATGCATCTGCATTAACAATGAGCCTTTGCATGTATTTCAAAACACTAGTTATTCTTAATCATATCTATTCTTATGGGACAATTTACACTTCTACAGTCAACTGCTTGAATGATGCATTTGATTATATTTAAGGTCTTACCAAGCTTACACAATTATGCATCATATTATTGGTTTCTGTACGTTACTACAGAATATTATACGTAAGAGTCACGTAACTCATTACCTCATCATACAGAAATCTCTCCAGTCTTCCCAATTCTGAAAATTGCTTGTATTCCAAGTTCAAGTCGATCTTTTCATTTACTTAATGCACGAGGAGTGGAGCGAATATTAAAATCCTGTCCAGTGAACTAGAGATTAAATTCCTTGCTCATACTATCGTAAGTAATTGAATTCAATTACTATAATTGGGTTGGGAGTACGGAAGGAAAACCAACGCCCTGAAACCAGACTTATTTACAGCTCAAGCAAATATAAGTTATAAATCAAGAAGGCACAGATTTATATTATATCACATGGCATTAACAGGAAGATAGAAGGCAGCACTTAGAAATTCAGTGTCTTACCAGCATTAATATCTGAATATTAGACAAGTCCTATTTACAATATTACTACTAATGAACCTAAGCATTGGTCCATGAAATGATATACCATTCCTTCAACTGACCGGCGTGAATTGAATTACTGAGAATTTAATTTGCATTAATTATAATCATTAATTATGTATATGAAGCATGAATTCTATTTTTCATCCTTCACAATAACTAAAGATTATCTGCTTTATTTCTGGCATCGTTAGCTCACTCCTAAAAGCGGGAATGCTTTTACTGTAATCTCTGGTGATAAATGCAGTCCACCATAACCGGAATTCAAAACTCGGTCATTAGGGCAGAAAGCTTATTGGTAATCCATTGAGGTATCCCTGTCGTTCTCTTCGCTGTCTCGAGCTCAATTATAACTAGGGCTCGGAAGCTGAGAAAAAAGCTTTTTTTTTTTTCTCCAGTGTCCGAAGACGAGGCCCAAAATATATGTTCATTCTGGATCATTATAGGCCAGAAAATGCTGGGTTTTATTTTGTTGCCTTTTTCGGTGTTTTTGGATTATAGGTCATTTTTAGCTTTTTTAGGTCTTATTGGCGTTTTGTAGCTCTTTCTTTCTATTATTCCTACTATTCCTACTGCCCACTCTCAATTCGAGCCTTCATCAGTTCATCTATCACCTGTTAAATATATTTTCTGTAGTAAGAGAAAAGGAAATGAAATAATAAATGAAACTAATGCATGAAAAATCCAGGGATATCAAATTTTGCGCAAGATAAGTGAAATATTGAAAAGAGAACCTTTTGATGTGAGTGTTTTTGAAGAGGAATATCTATCTCACTTGCTTCAAGTATGAACCCTTAATATTCGTTGATGTGGGGAGAAGTGTCCCTATGTTCCGCAACGTGTTGTGTGAAAAGCGACCATCCTTTACACCTAAGAACCTGGAGATGACTATTGTGATATCCTTCAAAGCTAACTGAGGTAAGGTTTCCGAATTCCAATTTCTGTAACTTTACCGTGCTTAAGACAAATATGATTCCAGTTATACTAAATGCAATTTCTTTTTTCAGGATTTCCATGGCGGGTTCCATGGATTCATTTTATGTGAAAAAATCATTCTAAATTCTGCTTGTCCCTTTTTTTAAAATACGGAATCTGTTTCTTTAAATTATGTTAACCTAAAATATATAATGTCTGAAGGAAAAAATAATTTCGCTCATATATTTTTGCACTGTATGTTGCATACCAGCAAAATTTTACATTTTAAATCATTATATTCCTAAAATTATGAATGAATTTGGATAGCATTTTTACGTCATTTTTGCAAGATTTAGGTCTTTCAGTTTTGGTTATTTTTAGGTCATTTTACAGGACATTTTAGGAAATTTATAGGTCTTCAATTTCCGAAGCCTACTTGTAACAATTTACGGGCATTCCGATGACATTTTATTGATTTTCTAATAATTAATTATTCAGCTTAAGAGACATTAAGATCGAGATCAGCAGCCTCATGACTGAAGAATAAAACTACTGAATCCAGAAATAATGAGTTCTTTTGGGGTCGAAAAAGAATAAAAGATAATAAATGTGGAGATGCGACATGGGGTGAAAAATAAGTTAGATCGTATTAAAACAAGTCAGTCATCTCCGTACAGGCCATGAAGCCCCTAGGAGGGGTGGAAGGTAAATACTTCCATTATCCGTAACCTCTATGCCCGACCGCCCTTGCGCCCAAGTATATACTTGGTACTCATTTTTGCTGCAGGCTGAGTGAACCTCAGGGCCATGTGCACCTCCGGAAATGGAAATATCGTTTCTTAAATTTTACGATTTCCTGACGCTGATTGGAACCCACGTCCGTCCGGGCGAACCGAGCACGACTTTACCACGTCGGTCAGGCACTCCCTACATTAAAACCGTTGTCTACGTCATAATACAACGCCTTGAAATAGAGCCCGTAAGACGCTATCGAAGTGGTCACAATGAAGTTCAACGCCGGATCGCTAGGGTCGCTTTCTTGCCCCTTGTCTTCCAGGTTCGAGCCTTTGAGTTGGTTGTGAATGTGTATATTCTTCTGAAGTTAAGCACTCGCAGTTCCAGTCATGGTTTATTGCTGTGCTCTTTATCGTCATTCACGAGAATTTAACGGTAGTGGAATTTCATTTCACAATTTTCCAGTGAATGTTCGATGTTCGAAACATTATGCGGAGGAAGCATTACTTTTTTTTTTTGCTAGTTTTTTTACGTCGCACCGACACAGATAGGTCTTACGGCGACGATGGGACATAAAAGGGCTAGGAGTGGGAAGGAAGCGGCCGTGGCCTTAATTAAGGTACAGCCCCAGCATTTGTGTGGTGTGAAAATAGGAAACCACGGAAAACCATTTTCAGGGCTGCCGACAGTGGGATTCGAACCTACTATCTCCCGAATACTGGATACTGACCGCACTTAAGCGACTGCAGCTATCGAGCTCGGTCTGAAGCATTACGTACTCATGAGATACGACATCCAGCTGATGAAAATAGACCCCTGTTTCTTAGTTTGGATTCCAGTCACGTCATGCAAATCGTGCTATCCAAACATTTGTCACGGGACAATTTTTGTAAACAATGTTACCATGACTGTCGACCATTTGAGAGGCTTTTTTAAACTTAAGAAATATTCGGTTATGAAGGCGGTAAGGAAACTAACCAGAAACGTAATTTCCACGACAAATTTGGAGAAAACGAATGTAGCAAGAGCTAAAATTGTATTTTCCTCTGGTTTTAGAAGTATTGAGGTGGTTTGTCCCGAGAGCATTAAAGACAGAGACAGTTTATAATAAAGCATCACATGAAATGGTTCGATGCCCATGACGTCTGCAACACCTCACATGAGACATATTCCAAGAATGAGAACAAAATGGCATTTCTCAGCACTGAAGATGAACGCCTAAGCTGGTTTATTAATGATTGCTGCCATACATTAAAAAAATTCAAATGCATCCAGAGAAAGCAAAAAGATTCACGTGGGAACATATCAGGCACTGGTCTTGACTACCCAATCCGCTGTGACCTGCGTAAAATACCTCATAAGTATACATTTGCATTATAGCTTGCCGAGAAACCTAATAAGCGATGATATCGAGCTCTTCTTCAGCCACCTATGGCGCGAAGCTGAGGGATAAAGAGAAGACCCACACTGTACGAACCAGTTTTCTACAATCAAGAGAGTACCAGATAGATGAAAAAGTCAGAAGGCATAAAAATCGCGAGGATGTGCAAATTTCGCAGCTTTCTAGGCACATAATGTCTATCATTACAAAACCCTTGCAAGGTAAATTACATCAGATCTGTTTGAACAATACTTTATTGTAAAGTGTTGGCTAGTATATGAATATAATTAGTTTCAGAAACAACAGCTACAACGCCTGGTATTTCTGACGCTGTGCTAGCTGGGTTCTAGGTGCGTGTGGCAGAAGAAGACTGTTAAGGCTGTTTAGATACATCTTTTCTCCAGCTACTTGAAGTCCAACATTGTGTCTTATTGGTTTTCAAGGTCGAGGAGCTCTCAGATAACCGAAATCATCGTTTGTGGCACTTCTGCCGTACACGACGGAATTTCTCACTTCTGCTGTGCAGAAATTCAATCAATCACTACTGATCTGCATTTAGGGCAGTCGCCCAGGTGGCAGATTCCCTATCTGTTGTTTTCCTACCCTTGTCTTAAATGATCGCAAAGAAATTGGAAAATTATTGAACATTTCCCTTGGTAAGTTATTCCAATCCCTAACTCCCCTTCCTATAAACGAATATTTGCCCAAATTCGTCCTCTTGAATTCCAGCTTTATCCTCATATTGTGATCTTTCCTACTTTTTAAGACACCACTCAAACTTATTCGTCTACTGATGTCCTCCCACGCCATCTCTCCTCTGACAGCTCGGAACATTAATCGAGCAGCTCGTCTCCTTTCTCCCAAATTTTCCCAGCCCAAACTTTGCAACATTTTTGTAACGCTACTCTTTTGTCGGAAATCACCCAGAACAAATCGAGCTGCTTTTCTTTGGATTTTTTTCCAGTACTTGAATCAAGTAATCCTGGTGAGGGTCCCATACACTGGAACCATACTCTAGTTGGGGTCTTACCAGAGACTTATATGCCCTCTCCTTTACATCCTTACTACAACCCCTAAATACCCTCATAACCATGTGCAGAGATCTGTACCCTTTATTAACAATCATATTTATGTGATTACCCCAATGAAGGTCTTTTCTTATATTAATACCTAGGTACTTACAATGATCTCCAAAAGGAACTTTCACCCCATCAACGCAGTAATTAAAACTGAGAGGACTTTTCCTATTTTTGAAACTCACAACCTGACTTTTAACCCCGTTTATCATTATACCATTGTCCACCGTCCATCTCACAACACTATCGAGGTCACCCTGCAGCCGCTCACAATCTTGTAACTTATTTATTACTCTGTACAGAATAACATCATCTGCAAACTGCCTTATCTCTGATTCCACTTCTTTACACATATCATTGATATATATAAGAAAACATAAAGGACCAATAATACTGCCTTGAGGAATTCCCCTCTTAATTATTACAGGGTCAGATAAAGCTTCGCCTACTCTAATTCTCTGAGTTCTATTTTCTAGAAATATAGCCACCCATTCAGTCACTATTTTTTCTAGTCCAATTGCACTCATTTTTGCCAGTAGTCTTCCATGATCTACCCTATCAAATGCCTTAGATAGGTCAATCGCAATACAGTCCATTTGGCCTCCTGAATCCAGGATATCTGCTATACCTTGCTGAAATCCTACAAGCTGAGCTTCAGTCGAATAACCTTTCCTAAACCCAAACTGCCTTCTGTCAAACCAGTTATTAATTTCGCAAACATGTCTAATATAATCAGAAAGAATGCCTTCCCATAGCTTACATACAATACATGTCAAACTGACTGGCCATTAATTTTAAGCTTTATGTCTATCACCCTTTCCTTTATACACAGGGGCTACTATAGCAACTCTCCATTCATTTGGTATAGCTCCTTCAACCAAACAATAGTCAAATAAGTATTTCAGATATGGTACTATATCCCAACCCATTGCCTTTAGTATATCCCCAGAAATCTTATCAGTTCCAGATGCTTTTCTAGTTTTCAACTTTTGTATCTTACTGTAAATGTCATTGTTATCATAGGTAAATTTTAATACTTGTTTAGTTTTACTCACATCCCCTATCTGGACATTATCCTTGTAAGCAACAATCTTTACATACTGCTGACTGAATACTTCTGCCTTTTGAAGATCCTCGCATACACACTCCCCTTGTTCATTAATGATTCCTGGAATGTCCTTCTTTGAACCTGTTTCTGCCTTTGGTCCGAAGACAGTTACTAAAAAAGTGTACGTTTTTCTGAAATACATGTACATCAGTGAAATTAAGTGTAGATAGTGTAAAGACAACAGACTACCTCTTTTCCTACTCAGAAAATATCTGAGACCTCTATTAGACAACATTGGTTCGAACCATTCAGGTAGAAAAGAGAGAAAGAGAGAATTTTGAAACTTGATAAGAGCCGCTCAAATGGAAAGTTACAAAACTTTAGTGGACTGTCCAAGCCAATGAAGCACCGGTCTTTTAATAAGGTACCGTAAATACTGACAAAACATTCAGTTCTTTTTATTTCAGATATAATTTAATTATTGACATATACGACCATGCGAACAGAAGGGGGAAAAACCGTGATCCTAGTGGCTGAATGGTGAACTAAGATGCCACTCGTTACCACAAGTGCATTTCAAGGCCTTGTATTATAGCGTAGGCAACGATTAAAACAATGTCAGACTCAATTGCAATCTCGTGATAGACAAACATGTTTAGTTTATTTCACACTTCTGTTAGTTAACCGACAAGAGTAGGTGGGTGACTTTCAACAACCAACATGTCACATACGAAGTTTTCAGTGGTTTCAAATTTCATCTTGCGCCATCCTTCAAATCTTTTTCCGTGCTTTCTTCTTCTTCTTCTGCCCCTTTTTTCCACACTTGTGTGGTCGTGTGTGCGAACTGTGTTGCACATGTGGATTTGGCCCTGGATGTAATCACTATAGCGTGTTTCTGTGGTGGTTGGTAGTGCAGTGTGTTGTCTGAATATGAAGAGGAAAGTGTTGAAACAAACACAAGCACCCAGTCCCCGAGCTAGAAGAATTAATGAAACACGATGAAAATCCCTACCCAGCCGGAAATCGAACCCTGGACCCTCCGAACCGAAAGCCTCAACGCTGACCATTCAGCCAATGAGTCGGACTGGTTTCTTCTTCATTTCCAGGATAATAATTAAATGGTATATGACTGCTTCCTTCTAAACTGTACTCCTCTATTAATTTCAAATGCGTTCCAGTCTTAACAGATACCAGAATAATAAAGGTTATCATACAGAATAGAGACGATATGCACACAAGATCTATTTCAACTAAGGATTTTCCGCATATCCGTACTATTTTTGGTCTTTCTGGAATTGCTCTTTACTT
The DNA here is from genome assembly GCF_040414725.1 of Anabrus simplex. Classification (NCBI taxonomy): domain Eukaryota; kingdom Metazoa; phylum Arthropoda; class Insecta; order Orthoptera; family Tettigoniidae; genus Anabrus; species Anabrus simplex. The sequence continues at coordinate 177,588,184 of NC_090272.1, forward strand.
TTGGGTTTTGGCCGGATGGCCATCCTGACACCACTCTATTATTCTGGTGATAAGTTCACTTCGTTGTCACTGGAATTCAAATCTTGGTCATTTCGAGGTCAAAATTCACGAAACAAGAACATTATTTCTTTCCGTCCTTCTCTTACTTACTTACATACTTACTTACTTACTTACTTACTTACTTACTTACTTACTTACTTACTTAGTTACTTACTTACAACTTACAACCATAAAACAATTTATCTCTGTATTACTTAGCACGTGTCCTGCTCCATGGCTAAATGGTTATTATGCTGGTCTTTGGTCCAAGGGGACCCGAGTTCCATTCCTGTCCGGGTCGGGGATTATAACCTTTAATGGTTAATTCCGATGACTTGGTGGCTGGATGTGTATGCAGTCTTCATCATTAGAATTCATAATCCTTATTGATGCACAGGTCGCCTATACGGCAGGCTTCTTCGGAAGTCACACGCCATCCTTCTCTTGTTTTCTCTTCATAAAGTAGAGTTGCGGCTCTCGAGGACTGAATTGCGAATTCGAGTTGTTCCAATCCATTTATATGAAGGTAGGAAAATTGCAATAATAGAACCTCGGACAGAAAGCAAGCTTTATATCGTGATAATTGTCATCGGACGTCCAGTTTTATCCCTTACGGGCTTAAAACGAAACTAACTAAAACTTTACAGTAACGTTGTGATTTTATTGTTCTTACACCATGTAAATGACATGATATCTGGTTTTCCTGCAAACATTTTTACACGGTTTTACAGAAAATATATCCTCACAGTTGTGAATGTTAAGGATATACCCCTGCTGGAAAAAATATTCACTTTTGTGTGGGTACATCCGTATCTGTTTTTCGTACATGAATAGTACCTAATTCTGGTTATTTATTTATTTATTTATTTATTTATTTATTTATTTATTTATTTATTTATTTATTGTGCTTCAGACAGGTACAAACCTAATGATGTGAAACACATATACATATATTATTACATTAGATAAAAACAAATATTAAATTAAAATTATAATATCTCTTATGAAAGTCCTTGTAAAATAAAGTAATAAATGAAATAAAAATACACTTTTCTTAATTAACATAATATTACCAATATTCAGTTACATACGCACATAGTATAACAAGGTATTTAAAATATTACAATTAAAATGATTTACGAACTGCTTTAGGCTAAAGCTGCATTAGTACTGTAATTATACATGGTGGTAGTGATGTTAACGACGATAATAATGATGATGAGGTAGATGGTATAACTAGAAACTAGAAAGATAACTGAAGTTATGAGCTTAAAATTAGGAGTCAGCAAAGTGAGATTTTAACTTAGAATAGGAATAATTAAGTTATTTTTTTACATTGTTTTTTTATGGATGTGTGTGTAGTTGCAAATATATCTAGTCTGTTCTCATTGCTATTTCATTGAGTTTAACACTGGTGAATTACTATGTTGTTGGGTTCTTGATCTAGAGCAGTAGAAAGTAACATGTTTTGGGCGTGTAGATGGATTAGGGACAGACAAGTTGAACAGAGAGAGCAAGTTAGAGCTACCAATAAGATGTTAAATAATTTGTAGACAAATGGAACAACTGCAATTACTCGTCTTTTTGCTACTTATAGCCAAGTTGTTTCATTAAGTCATCATACGAATCAAATGAAATTTAGTGAAGCAGTTAGAGTCTCTATTTAAACAAAAATAGATATTTCTCTTCTGGCACCTCACTCCTGATCGACTTGAACAGCCCTTTTGCTGACAGCACAGTGGGGCTTTCAACTTGTCAACTGCAGGACAGTGGTTGTACCAATCATGTATCGACACTGGGCATTGTTGCTGGTCGATTCACTCTTTGTGATGGTGAGAATTTTGGATCAGATTTATTAATAGATTTAGAACATTTATTCATTTTGGCCATATAGATTATTAAAACGATAATTTCAAAACATAATTCAAAAACATACCTGAATAATTATCTTCTGAATTTAAAACAAAACAAAAATTTGTTGTGATGCGGCGCGAAACAATCAATTAGTGTTCACCGCCATCATCAAAACTCGTGCTACCACCCTGACGATCAGAAATTCATCCAGGAATTCACTGCTCCTTGAATCGTAAGAATCTCACAATCATGTGAAATCGTCCTCAACATTAAAAGACTAGATTCCTGGCACTGACATGCGTTTGAAAGAACCCTTACAAACGTGAGTGCCAGGTCTGTAAGGGATGTCAAATCGCAGCCACATGCACTCTCGGGGATTCGAACCTTTGCTGTCTTTGTGAGAAGCAGTGTTGCCAGGTTTCCCGATATTTCAGGAGATCTCCCGATTGTTTTGCAACACACCACAAAACCAGAAAAACAAAAATATCTTCTGAAATTTCTTCTAATCCAAATTGAAGAAAAATGAATAATAATAATAATAATAATAATAATAATAATAATAATAATAATAATAATAATAATAATAATGGTGCGATATATATTTATGCCGAAAACTCTTCTGTCGTCTCACTGCGTGACGTTTTATCGGTATCATCGCTCATTAGGCTCGAATTACGTAATCTCTCCCCTCTTATTGAACTCAAAACTCACGCTTGACTGCAACATTCGAAAGAAAATCACCCGACTCGCATATAGAATACAAAATCTGCACCCTACTGCGATTTCGAAATTGGCACAGAATTTCTACGCCTGACGAATAACTACATCCAGAGGAAGATAAGGGAGAAAAAAAAGAAAAGAATATGAAGAAGCTAGAGTGGCCACAGAATTCGGGTGAGTGAAATTGTATATTTTTCTCATAATAACTTCAAATGATTGTTGCATTCTTTAATTTAGTTATAACATTTCAGTGCTCGAGAAACTACCGAAATTTTTATTAAAACTCCCGAAATGTTTACGAACAGTATACCGATTTTTATTTGTAGACCTGGCAACACTGGTGAGAAGCCAGTGACTGTCACTCGGCTGTCACACCGCACGCTCTCAAACTAATTTGAAGCAAACGGTTGAGGGTTACATCTCTGTTTCGACACTACCTTTTGATTTGTTCTCCAGTTGTGTATTCCACTATGACGCGCCTATCTTGGCGATCACTCCTATCTGTAAAGAGGAGCAAAAGCTTGTACACTTTCTTATGATCAACATTGTGGATATCAATTCACCTACTGACATTTCATGCCCAAATGTTTGTACAGTTTTCTGGTATGACTTCCAGGGTTGGTTTTTCCCTCGGATTCATCGAGGGATTCCACCTCTACCGCCTCAAAGGCAGTGTGCTGGAGCGCGAGACAGCTCTTCATTGGAGATTACTTGTGGCCACTATATCCTCAGGATATTCCTCAAACTTCTGTTCACAAATGCTGGAAGTCTGCTAATCATTTGTTTGTTATTCTTCCAAGTTTCACACCCATAGAGCGGTACTGACTTGACATGTGTATTGAAGATGTCTTTGGAAGTACAGCACCTCATCCAGCACTGTTAAAGCTACTAGCTCTTCTGTAATAGATCACATTGGTCTCAGCATCACAAATGCTCCTTTAGCCTTATTTATTCTATTTCCTATATCCTCGATAGTTCCTCCCTCAGTGGTGACCATTCTTCCCAGGTAGCAAAACTGCTTGACTTGTTCGATCTCTTGGTTTCCTAAAAATAATAGTGCCTTATTTTGGTTATTATAGCCAATCTCCTCTGTTTTCTTTCCATTGATCTTCCATCCCACCTCTGATTCTTCGGTTTTTAAATCATTCAGCTTTGCTTCCACATCCTTAAAACTGCTGGCTAGAAAATATAAGTCCTCCGTGAAGTCTGAGTCCTCCAGCATGTCTGTCAGTCGCCACTGAAATACTCTTCGGCGATTCATTGCCTTCTATGTCATATAAGATCCAGAATTTCTGCTGAATGCTGAGCGAATCCTAAGATAATTTGCTTCTCCACAAGGCGAGATATTCCCGTTGATTCAACGAAAAATTTTCGTATATTTTTGACCTAAATTTAGAGTTCAGAATGTAATATTAAAGGGATAAGGTAAGTTGGAGACAGAAGATCACAAATACAATACAAATTTATTACATGAGTGGTACAAAGGAGTGTAAATAATTCCGAGAAACATCCTAATCCCAATAAATTGGATATTCTTTTGGAAAAGCATTGGATTTCTGATATACAATTTAGCTTTATAGATTAAACAAGAATGTTCACAAACAATTAAAATAACTAAACTGACAAAAATTGTAAAGGAATTTGCAAAAGTGCCAATCTTTATGTCTAAAGGGCTGCCGGTTAGCACGGAAAAATTAGCACAGAAAGTATTGGAGTAAACCCTAGTAAAATTAAGAGCAAATTGCCAAAATATAAATTAGAACAATTGTTTCGTAATCAGTAGTTGCATAGCTCAATAGAAAACTTATTAAGTACTTCTTGAGCATATTCATGAGATATCTTGATATTGAAAAGATCGTAAGTTGCTTGAATTGCTAACAGGCTTCTGTAAGATGTATACTTGGATTATGTTTCCAATGACAGAAAAAATAAATGTGTACTCTCCAAGTACAAATTTCATCAGAAACGACTATACGTTGCTGCCGTCAACGTTTGCACCAAGAACATAATATATTCCGCCCATAGATATTTTGCAGAGCGTTAATACGCATATATTATAAACTATAAACAACCTGAGTAAATATCATCTGCACAATCTAAAGACGGCATTTGCAAGTCTAACCAAGCTCGTAACATGTAATACTTAAGCCTCACATTTCATTGTCTTCAGTGATATCTAATTCATCAATCATTCTATTGTAGAATTACTTGATTCATTTTGACCCCGTGAGTTTATACTTAATGCATGTGTGCGGATTAGGGATCGACGTAACAGGTTCATAAAGAATAACCATTAGTGTTACCAGCTAATACTATAATTATATTATTCGTAACACTGTTTCGGATCGTTTGCTAGATGGCATAGTTATGGGACTCACGCTTAATATCACGAATTGTAATTTTTCTCAACTAGGAAAATAATGACTTGACAAGATGTTTATAATAATAATAATAATAATAATAATAATAATAATAATAATAATAATAATAATAATAATAATAATAATAAAATGAAATGGCGGATGGCCTCCGGAGAGGCCTGGTGCAGGTCTTTTGATTTGACTCCCGTAGGCGACCTGCACATCGTGATGAGGATGAAATGATGAAGAAGACGGCATATAAACCCAGTCCCCGTGCCGGGAGAATTAGCCCCAGGGGCTCTGAACTATGGAGCGTGGGTTGGCGACCACGGGGCCCTCAGCTGAGTCCTGGCATTTCTTCCACTTACTTGTGCCAGGCTCCTCACTTTCATCTATCCTATCCGACCTCCCTTGGTCAACTCTTGTTCTTTTCCGACCCCGACGCTATTAGGTTTGCGAGGGCTAGGGAGTCTTTCATTTTCACGTCCTTCGTGGCCCTTGTCTTCCTTTGGCCGATACCTTCATTTTTCGAAGTGTCGGACCCCTTCCATTTTTCTCTCTGATTAGTGTTATATAGAGGATGGTTGCCTAGTTGTACTTCCTCTTAAAACAATAATCACCACCACCACCAGGAGAATTAACCAATTATGGCCAAAATTCTCGACCCTGCCGGGAATCGAACCCGGGACCCCTGTGACCAAAGATCAGCACGCTAACCATTTATTCATGGAGCCGGAAATAATAATAATAATAATAATAATAATAATAATAATAATAATAATAATAATAATAATAATAATAATAATAATAATAATAATAATAATAATGATAATAATAACAATAATAATAATAATAAAACTCTAGCATTCACTTATACCTCAAACTCATCCAACACCCGTGCTACGTTTTCTACGCCTAAGAGACCTGCGGATGTGGCTTCAAAACAGCACCTATATATTTTTATTAATCAATGTATTTATTTATTTATTTATTTATTTATTTATTTATTTATTTATTTATTTATTTATTTATTTATTTATTTATGTATTTGTTTATTTATTTATTTATTTAGGTTGCATATATTTCGACAAGGCGAATGACAGAGAAGCAACGAAAATAATGTTAGCCGTACTGTGAGATTATGAGATCATAGGTTAACGCAGACATTCGGGCCGCAGTGAGAATTCGTGATAGAATGAGTTCCTGGTCAAAGCAGTTGCGGAGAATAGACAAGGCAATAATATTTCATCCTTAACCTTTATAGTTTATATCTACTCTTTGTTTTAACGTCGCGGATAGGTCTTATGGCGACAATGAGATAAGAAAGGGTAAGGGCTGGGAAGGAAGCGAGCGTGGGGAGGCCCCACTATTTGTCTGCTGTGAAAATGAGACACTATGGAAAATCATCTCCAGGGCTGTCAACAGTGGAGTTCGAATGCGAGCTGACAGATGCGTGACTCGATCAGCGTATCCACTCACTCTGTCACAGTAAGAAAAAGTAGGACCTAAACCATAAATGAATACAGCAAAGATTGAAACTGTTATACTATGTTTGTCCGAGAGCACTTCTGTACATTATTACGCAGGCTATCGATGGAACTCTTAGAAGAAACGAATGCCACCGCCAGCATTCAGCTCTGATTTCAACGCAAAATGGCGGATCCGCAAACCGTTCAATGTTACGCCATCTGACATTGAAAGCTGTTAGTTTCTCTTTTCAATTTAGTTATTAGTCTTCATTCTTGCCATAGCTCATTCCACGTTAAGAAATCAGTATTGCTCTTATGGACCTACAAGGAGTGAACACACCCCCTCTGAGGCACCCAAAATTTCTAGTGATTAAGGGACATTATACTGTACTTTGTAATGTATTATGCAAGTTATATAAAAAGGATGAGGCATTTTTGGCCGCGAGTTATTAAAATAACTTCATAACATTTTCTTTTTCATAAATACATTTGTAGGGAGGAAGCTCAATGGCGGGAACAGCCATCGCTTCGTTGCCTTCCTTCATTTTCCTTCTTCTGTGTTGCTCTGGTACAAGCCTCGTGTAGTCCCTCACTCTGTGAACCGCCGCCAGCTCACTTCTGTAGTGAAATCATCTACAGTATTTATTTGTTGCGTGTGTGTTTTTAGGCTTTAAATCAGTGCGTAATTGTCTTGTGTTGAGCGAGAGTCATGCGATAAGCCTACGTGTGTGATTTCTTCCTTTAACATCAATACTGTGATCTTTTGTAGAGCCATCTACAGTACTTATTTGCTGCGTCTGTTTTCTAGCCTTTATTGCCTGGAAAATTTTATTAAATGCAATTACATGCATTCTTCACCTCTCGAGGCCATAAAAGTTATTTGTCTATTTTCTCCCCAAACCCAATGCTGAAGTTTTTTATGTGCCGTGGTTCACACCTGATTCCGTACGAACCAAAGATATCTCCCTGTACCCCCCCCCCACCGCGTCCCCTTTAGTTCAAAAATGAATTTGTAGCGTAGTTTCTTCCTCTTTTTGTCTGGAACTCAAATACTGAATTTCACCTTTACCCGTGATGGCGTTGAGCAGAGCCTTTCAATATGGCAACCCTGTTGTCATAAGGGCAATACTGTTGTCTTAACATGCAACGAGCTATAGATTTTATAGCCTCCGTGGCTCAGGTGGTAGCAGCGCGTCAGCTTTTCACCGCTGGGTTCCGTGGTTCAAATCCCGGTCACTCCATGTGAGATTTGTGCTGGACAATGCGGAGGCGGGACAAGTTTTCCTCCGGGTACTCCGGTTTTCTCTGTCATCGTTCATTCCAGCAACATTCTCCAATGGCATTTCATGTCACCTGTCAGTCGTGAATCATTGCCCCAGAGGAGTGCAACAAGCTTCGGCAGCCGGCACAATTCCCATCCTCGGCGCTAGATGGGGCATCATTCATTCCATCACTGGCCAGATTTTTTAGTTTTTAATTTATTGAAGGTCTGGCATACACCATAACGAAACGATAATGTATCCATACAAAAAATGTCAAGAATAGCAGTGTATACGTTGAGTGAATGTGTGTACATTCACGAGATACTTCAGCTGTACAAATATGAGATAACGTTATGGAACGGCTGCGAATCTATAAAGAAGACGATTGCTGTGATTCACATGCCAAGCCACTTGCTTTGGTGAACTCATTCCCTTTTTTAGGCCTATTGTTAAATGTAGCGTTCAAACGTGTATCTTATCTAAGGCACACATGTCTCCGAGTGACTCATGGTAGTCATTTAGAGTGGTAAAACGGATTTATGTGCAGCACTGAAAACTGCATGACGTAAATCTCGCATCATAGAAATAATACCTCGGGGTGGAGAAATAAATCTCGCTTCAATAACTTAGTGCAGGAGAATGGAAAACCACGGAAAACCTGCCCAATTTATTAGTACTGTTATTATTATTTGTTCAAAACAAGGGCCTTCGGATGGGCTCGGAAACATAAAATTTGATGTCTCCCTCTCTCTCTCTTAAAGTTGGTTTTACAGGAAAATTGCTCATGACGACAGTGATTTAAAATGTTACTAACAAATTAGTATGGGCCAGTTAGACGTGCGATTCGAACCCCATTGTCGACAGCCCTGAAGATGGTTTTCCGTGGTTTCCCATTTTCACACCAGACAAATGCTGGGGCTGTACCATAATTAAGGCAACGGCCGCTTCCTTCACACTCCTAGGCCTTTCCCATCCCATCGTCACCATAAGACCTGTCTAAGTCGGTGTGACATAAAACAAATTGTAAAAAAGAAATCCTTTTAACTACTTTCCAAAACAATGAAAAATAAAGAAACTATCATTGGCGATCATTGGAAAGCCGATAACTAACTCTATAGAGAACTGCTGTGCTGTGGAGGTCATACTGTCAACGTTTTAAATAGTTTGTACACCTCATACTTTTTAAAAACATATTAACCTGATTCTTCTCTTTTATACCAGAAGGAAGAGGTCAATAATGTAAAAAACGATTGAACTACACAAACCGAACAGAGCCGGGAAATGGGTACGTCATGAGGAGATGCTAACAAGGAGAGACTGTCCATCCACGCGCCCTAGGATGTCAGCAACAACACGAGAGGTCGACAGGAATGTTATCATTGATCATACATAATGCTAAGTGATAGTTCCGGGAAGGAAGGGTACGACTGGTAGTACTTTAATAATATTTTAAACAAAACTAAATCTCAGAATACACCTTGGCTATAGTCCAAATACTTTGTAAACGTCCTTCGCCAGAATCGGCAGCGCATGTGGGGACGGCAATCGAAGAGAGCTGCCTAGTCTCCCACTCCCCTCACTGCCTAGTCTTCGTCTACACATCCTGCTAAGCACTGTATGCATTGGCTGAACACAAAGTGTCAACGCCTGAGGAGACGGGGAGTCGGGAAAAGAGAGAGCACGCTAATCGGACCTCTCACACTACCTACATGACCACGCCTCGCCGACCACTCAGAAGGACGTTTAATAAGTATTTGGACTATAAAGGCCACCACACACAGGCTTGTTTCTAAAACGGATTTTGTAAAGAACGTTCAAGTCTGTGAAAATATTTGAAACGAACCACTGGGTTTTAAAACTTTACAGTATATGCCGTCTTCATCATCATTTCATCCTCATCACGACGAGCAGGTCGCCTATGGACGTCAAATCAAATGACCCGCACCAGGCCTCCCGGAGGCAACACGCCATTATTATTTTTTTTTTTTTGATTCGTTGTGCCCAGCTGTGGAGCGCGTTTGAACTTATTTTGCACAATGTTTCTTCTTCTTTTCTTCCCAATATCTCTTCATTTTTTCACTGTGTTCCTTTCTGCGTGTTTCTGTCCAGCCTGTATTTTTTCTTGTTGGTTTCTCTGCAAATTTATGTTTGTTTACTAAGCTTCTAAATTTCATTCTATCTTGAATGGTTTCGTCCTCAATACCCATTTCTTGTAGATCTTCATGAATTTCTGCTAACCAATTGTTGCGGATTTTCAGGGTTAGAGCTAGATTTAGAATTTTCTTTGTCAGCCTGTTGTTATCCATTCTGTGTAGGTGTCCGTAGAATTTTAGTCGTCTCTTTCTGATGGTATCTGTGATTTTTTCTGTGAATTGAAAAATTTCGTGTGGTTTCTTTTTCATCCAAATTCCATTTTCGAACTTTGGTCCTAGGATTTTTCTGAGAATTTTCCTCTCTTGTTTCTCAATGCTTTTCATTTGTGACCTGCCGCCAATGATCAGTGTTTCAGATGCATAAAGTGCCTCTGGTTTGATGACTGTATTGTAGTGTCGTAATTTTGCATTTTTTGATATACATCTTTTGTTGTATCTGTTCCATGTGATTTTGTAAGCCCTTTGCAGTTTAGCAGTTCTTTCTTTGTTAGCTTCCTGATTTAACCCTGCTGGCTGAATAATTTCACCTAGATATTTGAATTTGTCTACTTGGGAAATTATTCCACAATTGGTGATTAATGGTTGATTGTCGAATCTTGATTTAGTTCCTTCCATAAACTGTGTCTTTTCAAATGAAATTTGAAGTCCGGTTTTTGCGGCTATTTCATTCAATTTTTCTATGGATTGGATTGCTTCTTGTCTGTTGTTCGAAAGGATCGCAAGGTCATCTGCGAAAGCTAAGCAGTCAAGGTGAATTTTGTCTTTAAGAAGTCTGCCAATGTTTATACCTTTAGTTTCTTTTCTCCATTCACGAATCACTTTTTCCAAAACTAAATTGAATAGTAGTGGGGATAGTCCATCTCCCTGTCAGATCTGATTATTATTATTATTATTATTATTATTATTATTATTATTATTATTATTATTATTATTATTATTATTATTATTATTATCATTATCATTATTATTATTAAAAAGTACAGTTGTGAATAATAATAACGCCTTTTAAAATGTCACTGTAGGCAGCCCTGAAGGTGGTTTTCCGTGGTTTCCCATTTTCACTCCAGACAAATGCTGTGACTGTACCTTAATTCAGGCCACGGCCACTTCCTTCCCCCTCCTAGCCCTTTCCTATCCCGTTGTCGCCATAAGACCTGCGACATAAAACCACTAGCAAAAAAATCATCAGATCAGAAAGTGGTTTGATCCCCAAATAGCTCCACCGCAATTTACGCGGTTACCACGGCGTCCTCAACTAAGTCCTGGCATTGCTTCCACTTACTTGTGCCAGGGTCATCACTTTCATCTATCCTATCCGACCTCTCTTGGCCAGCTCTTGTTCTTTTCCGACCCCCACTGTATTAGGTTGCGAGGCCTAGAGTCTCCTTCATTTTCACGCTCTTCGTGGCCCTTTGTTCATTTGACCGATCTTCATTTTTCGAAGTGCCGTGTCCCTTCCAGTTTTTATCTCTGATTGGTGTTACACAGAGGATGGTTGCCTAGTTGTACTTCCTCTTGAAATCATAATCACCACCACCACTGGAGTCCATGTGGAGTCTGTGTTTCACAGGTCATCTATGCTCGACAGTCGAGCTTCCATCGCGGCTGCTTGCCTCAAAAGTGGGGAATAATTGTCACGTGTGACAAAATAATAAATAAATAAATAAATTAATTAATTAATTAATTAAATAAATATAAATAATGACAAAAATGTATATAACCAAAATCCTTACCCTGGAACACAAAATTGAGACACTACCGAACAGTAGTCAGATCTGAAAATTGATATGCGGGAGAAACACTTAAACTAACAAGAAGTGGAGATCTCGAAAAACTAGAGAAGTTTGAAAGAAGAATTTTGAGAAAAATACTGGTAGCTGAACGAAATAATAATGCAGAATAAAGGTTAAGACTAAACAGAGAGCTATATTTGAAAACTGAAAAACTAACTGACGTAATGAGGAAAAGAAGGCTACAATTTTTTGGACACGTTTACAGAATGGATGACAACGGACTAACCCAGCTCATCTTCAATCTTCTGAATACTTACAAATCTAAACCCACATGGTTCATTGAAATTGAGAAAGACGTGAAAAATGTTGGAATTAAAACAGATACAATCAAAAACAGAACACTTTTTAGAGAAGCAGTTCAAAAGGCAGCTTTTCAGGAGCGGAAGAAACCAACAACCAGAAGAAAGTGGACTCAAGAAGAGAAGGAACTACACTCTCGAAGGATGAAGGAAATTTGGAAGCAAAAGAAATCGAACACAATGAAAAGTAACCAAAGTTGATTCATCGTAGCCTCCAAATGTGTTATTTGAAAGAAAAAGAATAAATAAATAAATAAATAAATAAATAAATAAATAAATAAATAAATAAATAAATAAATAAATAAATAAATAAATAAATATTTTTTTGCTAGGGGCTTTACGTCGCTCCGACACAGATAGGTCTTATGGCGACGATGGGATAGGAAAGGACAAGGAGTTGGAAGGAAGCGGCCGTGGCCTTAATTAAGGTACAGCCCCAGCATTTGCCTGGTGTGAAAATGGGAAACCACGGAAAACCATTTTCAGGGTTGCCGATAGTGGGATTCGAACCTACTATCTCCCGGATGCAAGCTCACAGCCGCGTGCCTCAACGCGCACGGCCAACTCGCCCGGTAATAAATAAATAAATAAATAAATAAATAAATAAATAAATAAATAAATAAATAAATAAATAAATAAATAAATCGTTTGTCTAGTCTTGACGTCTTGACCTATAGTATAAAGACTTGGACCATGACACAGAGCCACATTCGAGCAATCCAGACCGAAATGAAGATATTATTGAGATGGATGTTCAGCGTTATAAGGAGCGATTAGAATACCATACGCAACGCGTACGTGCGAAGCAGCACTTACGTACGTGACTGCCGATAAGCTGCAAGAAAATAGATTGAGCTGGTTTTGTCCTGTGCAAAGAAAACCCTCTGATTACATCGGGACTACGGCACTAAGCCTGCCCGTGCCTGGATGTAGTTGCCATGGACATGGGGCAATGCAAACTCTTCGAGGATAATGTCACCGACGGGGCGAGGTGAAGGAGGTGAAGGAAAGTCTACTCCACCACAATGCGGGATAAAAGCTGGAGAGAGAGAGGGGGCTTACAGCTACATCCAGTGTTACAATTACATCATCTAATCCCCAAATTTCTATTCCATAAAACAACTTTGCTTTAACTACAGAATTCAGTTCTGAACTTCAGTTTCGACTAGTCTTTGTTGGGACAGTTATATTATAACAGGTGCAAAGTTATCTAACTCCCCAGCTACTTTCCGCTGTTTTACTCGGGACGCAGTAGTAATCCCATCTATCGGAGATGAGTGGCAGCAGAAGAGACACATCACATCACAATGGTCAATGTAATGTTATTGTTCACCAGTTTTATGAGCTTTCGCTGTTGTAGGCCTTCGCATTTGTTTTTCTTCCGACTCTCGGATATTAGAGCATCTAATGCAAAGGGACCATGACTTTCATGACTCCCTTTCGTCTTATTCTTCAAACGATCGGTCCTTTACGACTTTTTCTCATTTCTTTAATCATCTTCACAATTTTTCTTGTCGCAATGGACCGATGTCCACGTAGTTTTACACCTTAAGACAATCAGACAGAAACCATCGCCAGTTAACACGGTTGAACATTTCCATGTTAGCAATGCTCGGCCTTGATATGGACTAAGCAAAAAAAAAGTCTAAGTTCATTAACTATATTATCATAGTTGGTACGGTAAAATTGTATGAAACATAATGGATCGGAAATTGTATTCTCTATAACTTTTGTTACTTATTACTTTTCGACAGGACTAGTAACAGGCAATAACATAGGTATTTAAAAATTAAATTTTAGGCGCATTCCCCTAAACTACCATTTCATCGATCGTGAATAAAATTATTTATAGCCTAGAGTGTAGAGCCCTATTCCCTGACTTTACATACCGATTTTCATTTAATTCTGGTCTGCCATTTTCTCGTCGTTCGGCGTTGATATCGACTTAGCAACAAAAATCGAAATTCATGAATATATCTGTTCTCATAGCGGTATGGTAAAATGTATAAGACATAAATGATCGGAAATGAAATTCTATGTAACTTCAGGTATGTAGCATGTATCGATAAGATCACTAATAACATACTGCAGATATTTGAGAATTACGTTTTAGGCCTTTCCCTAAACTAATATATCGCTCAGCGTTAATAAAACTATTTACAGCCTAGACTGCAGTGCCTCAATCCCCGACTTTAGATACCGATTTTCTCTTCAGCCGTTTTCTCGTGATGCGCGTATATACAGACAGACAGACAGACAGACAGACAGACAGACAGACAGACAGACAGACAGACAGACAGACAGACAGACAGACAGACAGACAGACAGACAGACATAACGGAAAACTAAAAAGTGCATGTCCTTGTACTGTTGACACGATCGTTACAGATATGCCATTCTTTTGAAATTCTGAGCAATGTAAGACAAAACTCATGTTTTATAGAATAGATATTTCGATATTTGGTACGCTTCTATTCAATAATTTTATACTAGCCAAAGCACTTACTCCCTCTATTTTTAATCTTTTACTCATCTGACCAACTGCCATTGTTGTTCATTTCCAACACCGTTCACTTTTTGAAGGTGTGTCAACTCCTTAAGATCATTTTCAGACTCATTCATAGGCCTACTTAAAGTATCCGAGCTCTTTGGGCTTTTTCAAACGTGAAATTACCAGCGTTTCGCCCCAGTGTGGCAGTGAGTTTGTCAGTTGGATGACCACAGTTTTCACGTCTCTGGCGGCTAGTTCGCCGTTGAGATAACACTGCAAGTCTCCTTTGTAGGACAATGCAGTTGACAGTGCACTAGGGGAGGTACGTACCTTTAGCTTTTGTGTCAAAATATAGGGTAAAGCGAGGTATATTCGTGACGCAGGTAAGTGCGTGATTGATCTTTGAATAAATATCATGAACTTCCCTATTTCAGATTAAGTATTTCAACTGTACTACTAGTGCCCTGACTTTTCAATATATCTTTAGCTGCTTGCACTAGTCTTCATTGCACTCTAGCGGACCCATGATACTTATTCAAAGATTTATTACGAACTTACCTCAAATATACTATAGAGAATACGTGCCACTTTGCGAGATATCACAGGACATTAATTGCCAGCGCACCTAGCGAGATGGCCTTGAAACTGTGTGTACTGGTACATTATGCCGAAAGTGTCAATTTCGAAGTTTTTTAATTAAAAAGTGGTTACAGGAGTTTCCCCATTTCACATCGGATGTCGTTTGCAACAAAGAGGCGAACGAAACTTGTCTTATATCCTCCCTCCCCACCCCCCCTAACGAGTCATCAATTTAGAAAAATAAACATGCTATTTTAATTGATGCATATTAAACCATGTAAAACTGAAGCTCCCAAAAAAAATTTAGAACCTATTTGAGAGTAGGGCCCTACATTTTAGGCAGCTAAAGTATCATTTAAGCACGTAAGAATCCGAGGTCTAGTAATCACTACTGCATGTTTCTCCAGTGATTGATTTGGAAAGGTAGTGTGTTGTCTGAATACGAAGAGAAACGTATTGGAACAAACAGAGACACCCAGTCCTCGAGCCATAAGTATTAATTAGACGCGATTAAAATCCCCGGTCTGATCGAAAATCGAATCCGGGACCTTCTGAACCGAAGGCCTCAACGCTGACCATTCAGACAATACGAAATCATTATTGAGTTTCATCATTTCTATCAGTATTAAGATTCAACTTTTGTAGTAGAAAAAACAAAAATCATTATTAATTTCATTATTTCTATCAATTTTAACATGCAAATTTTTAGTTTCAATCTTGTCGCCAGGTGCGCCACAGTCAACACGTCTTTCAGTTTAGTACGGGAGAATACGGAAGTGTCCAGTATTGTCTATAGTGTATTTGCTTACCTGTATCACCAACATATCCCACATTACCCTGCTGTTTTTTGCCATAACAGATGTTAATGTGAGTAGAAATATATCGTCCGGAAGATCAGGCCTAGAATAGCTTCATTCCCAAGACATGGGGAAGCTCGACAGATGTCGTGTCTCGAGTTAACATCCTAACATGACGTTATAGGAGAAATCCTACTCTAACATGCCACTGTAACAAATACTGTCAATTGTTTCCCTATATCCTATAACAACCAAATCGGTGAGGATGACTTTTTCAACGTGTGTTTCCCCTTGTTAGTTCTGCTCGACAGCATGTTGGCCACCCAAGAGAACACTTTTAACACAGCCGTATTGTTCCCTTGACCGCCACCATCAATCAACAGGCTCTTAGCGGAGCGGCAGCCACACTTTTGTTACCAGATGTTTAGAAAACATCAGTCAGTAGCTGGGGATTTCCCAACGTGGTGGTCCAGTTCCCGATAGGGCTGATATTGAGTTATTTCCATTGTGGAAGCAATTTAGGAAGGTCTACCAAGTCATCGACCCCAAAAATTACACTAGCCTGCAAAATAAAACTTTTTTTGTGCGGTAAAAAAGAATATAGGTTGGTTTTATGAATTTCTTAACGCAGGATTCGAGAAAAATTAGTTTTGGCGAATCACGTCTGGTTTGGTGGCAATTTTACAAAATATTATTTTGTTCTTACGTAAAATTGTTGATACTTAGTATTGATTAAATTTGATGTATTAATGTAAATTTCAGCTTGCAAAACGCAATCATATTTTTCATGCATTGAATACACATAAATGCTGCTTTGTAAGCAAGTAGGTAGTATGTATTATATTTTTAATGTATATTGAAATTCGTGAAACTGAAGCATAAAGCGCCTATTTAGTTTCGACAGTACAGTTGCTTTTAAATTAATATAACCGTACGTTGATTAAAATTACATGGTTAAACATACATAGTTTTGTTACTTACATTATGTGCAGGTTAGATTCACACCTCCGTCTTTTCCCGTTTCCCGTGGAATTTCCGGGCTTTTGAAGTTCTTGAATGATCTCTAGAAGGGTCGTCTCGTGCAAACGACCAACAGTAATCGGCCATCATATTCACATCCCAACGTCCCTGATAGCGTCGTTCTGCATCTGTGAGAAACCTTTGTGAAACCTTTCACCTTGTTCTTCACTGACAGCTCCTAAATTGAGAGGGAAATAATCCAGATGCGAAGCTAAGAAATGAAGCTTAAGGCTCATATTACAACCGAGTTCCTTAAACTTTGCCAACATTTTCCTTACAATTTCTTTGTATTGAGGGTCCTTAATATTACCAAGGAATGTAGTCGCTACATCTTTGAATGCGTTCCATGCCTCTTTCTCAATTTTGGTCATCGTGTCTGTGAAAATTTTATCCTTCATCTGTTTACGAATCTGTGGTCCATCAAATACGCCTTCTTTGAATTTTGCATCTAATACTGGGGGAAATTTAGTGGATAAATATTGGAAGCATAGGATACTTTTATCTAATGCCTCGACATACAGTTTCATCAATCCAAATTTGATGTGCAAGGGTGGAAGTAAACTTTTTTCACGGTCAATAAGACTTACATTCAAGACATTTTTGGATTCTGGTTGTAGTTGTTTCCTTTCTGTCCAATTCACTGTATCCCAATGTTTATCCCGTGCCCTGCTATCCCATTCGCATAGGAAACAGGGAAATTTTGTATAGCCTTTTTGTTGTCCCAGCAACAATCGAATGATCTTCAAATCACCGCAAATTTGCCACCCATGCTCATGATATTTAATTTTTTCAAGCACCAACTTTAAGGTCTCGTATGTTTCAGACATTTTTGTGGAGTGTGCAAGTGGACGGATGCCAGAACATTTGTATTATGAAGCAAAACAGCCTTTAAACTTATTTTGGAAGAGTCAATAAAAACACGTCACTTACTAGGATCATCCACTTTCTCTCCCAATCGACGTAGAAGATTTGAAACATCCGTACAAAATACAAGTTCATCTTCTTGAGTATAATACTTTCGGACTGTTATCTTTGAAATGAAACTGCTTTATCAGTCCGTCATAAACATTGTATAAGGGCTGGGGCTTTAAACACGTCTGATTATTCAAGTGGTCTAAGATGAAAGACAAACTCTCAACTGTCTGATCTTCAATCCTACATACCTCGCGGTCTGTTGCGTATCTGGGGGAGTTTGTTATGAATTTACCAGGAAATCCCCAACTACAAAATGAAAATTTAGACAGCATTAAACCTATAATAAAATGCAAACAATAACAAATCAAATCACATAATTATATTCTAAAAAATGTTGCGCGAGAACATACCTCAACATTACATCTTACGAATTCATGCAGATACTAAAACACCGAATTGCGTCAAAACTAGACGTGATAGGAAACAAATTGCATCATTTTCGGAATCAGGGCAGCGATTTCCATAAGAATTACATATTTTCTATTTTACCGCAAAATCATGTTGGCTAGTGTTATAGACGGCACTGGTGACCAACTTTACGGTAATAATAAGGTAATGTACGGGGGAAGAACTACAGCTTTAGGCCGTCAGTTATGGAACTCAACGTTGAAAACATCCTAGAGATATGAGCTACGAATTTTAGGTAAATGAAGTATAATATATGAGAATATATTCTTTATTTTTTCCTAAAAATGCAATCCTTCTCTTAATCCCCGCCGATTACATTAGAAGTTTGACTTTTTCTACCAATACGAGCTCTAAAGTGAGTCAATGCAGAGTTTTACTTAAGCCCTTATAACTACTTTCGGTGAGGACATTTTTTTAAAATAAAAAAAATACTTAGTAGGAAATGTCGACTAGCTCGCTCTAACGTAATGTAGTGGGAGTAACATAAATTCTAGGGGTTCCCCTAATGTTTATGCAAACCTCATATCATTGCCGTCGTGCGGGTAGAATCTACTTATTACTCGCTTCAGTAAGTATGCATTCTAACTAGGGCACGGATGTTTATGCAGTAATAGGTTAGAATGCAAACTTCCTGAAGCGAGTAACAAGTATAGTCTACCTTCACAACGACCATGCTACGGGGTTTGCATAAGCAATAGGGGTACTGTCCATCAAAACCCCTATAATTTATGTTACTCTTGCTACATTATGGAAGAGCGGGTGGCCGACACTTCCTACTAACCAAATTAGTTTGCAATCTAAGCGGTTACTGCATAAAAATCCGGGCCCTAATTCTAACCTATTACTGCATAAAATAATAATAAACAAACATCCGGGCCCTAGATATCACTGGCGTGGTACGCCTGATCCGCCGCAGCGCTGAGCTGGTTCCGACCTCGGCTTCAAGTTAGCACCTGCGCTCATGAGACTTTTAAACCCTTGCGACCTGTTTTACACGTTAAAACAACGTAAGAGATCCTCTTAGGCGCTAATAAATTCAACATCTCCACTTACTTTAGTATGCCCAATTATAATTTATAAGTCGTCTCCTGTAATAGTCCAGTTTCGATAATACTATCTCTGTCAGACACATATGGCAACATACATTAAAGATAAAAACGTCATCTAAAAGTAGGCCTAAACACAAAATGTTACCAACTTGAAATATAAGTATCACAACGTATCAACACACAATATACACATAAGCAGTCACATATATCAATTAATCTAACTTCATTAGGGAAACAATTTTTTTTTTTTTTTTTTTTTTTTGTTATTTGCTGCACGTCGCACCGACACAGATAGGTCTTATAGCGACGATGGGACAGGAAAGGTCTAGGAATGGGAAGGAAGCGGCCGTGGCCTTAATTAAGGTACAGCCCCAGCATTTGCCTGATGTGAAAATGGGAAACAACGGAAAACCATCATCAGGGCTGCCGACAGCGGGTTTCGAACCCACTATCTCCCGGATCCGAGCTTACAGCTGCGCGCCCGTAACCACACGGCCGACTCGCCCAGTGATATTATCGTAATATAGTTCAATAATTCAGCGACAGCAGTAAGACTGCATACAGGTCTCAACAAATCACAGAACTTAGCTGATGATAACGATGGTTTTTATTTTTTTGCTTTACGTCGCACCGACACAGATAGGTCTTATGGCGACGATAGGACAGCAAAGGCCTAGGAATGGGAAGGAAGCGTCCATGGTCTTAATTAAGGTGCAGCCCCAGCCAGCATTTGCCTGCTGTGAAAATGGGAAACCACGGAAAACCATCTTCAGGGCTGCCAACAGTGGGGTTCGAACCCACTATCTCCCGGATGCGAGCTTACAGCGGCGCGCTCCTAACCACACGGCCAACTCGCCCAGTATGATGATGATGAAGATGACGATGATGATGATGATATCAACAGTTCCAAATGAATAGCTGAGTCCTGGCATTGCTTCCACTTACTTGTGCCAGGCTCCTCACTTTCATCTATCCTGTCCGACCTCCCTTGGTCAACTCTTGTTCTTTTCCGACCCCGATGCTATTTGGTTTCCGAGGGCTAGGGAGTCTTTCATTTTCACGCCCTTCGTGGCCCTTGTCTTCCTTTGGCCGATATCTTCATTTTTCGAAATATCGGATCCCTTCCATTTTTCCTTTCCTTTCCACTCTCTAACCCCCCAGGGGCTCTGAACGTCGGAGCGTGGGTTGGCGACCACGGGGCCCTTAGCTGAGTCCTGGCATTGCTTCCACTTACTTGTGCCAGGCTCCTCACTTTCATCTTTCCTGTCCGACCTCCCTTGGTCAACTCTTGTTCTTTTCCTACCCCGACGCTATTAGGTTTGCGAGGGCTAGGGAGTCTTTCATTTTCACGCCCATCGTGGCCCTTGTCTCCCTTTACCGATATCTTCATTTTTCGAAGTGTCGGAGCTCTTCCTCTTTTTTCGTCGGTTTAGTGTTATATAGAAGATATTTACCCATTTGTACTTCCTCTAATAGCAATAATCACCACCACCACCACCACCACCACCACCACCACCACCACCACCACCACCCTCTAATAAACGTTCCCCAACCTTTTCTTTATCATCTCCCATTCATCTATCAATTACTACGGCAAGTTGTTTCGAGTTGAACCTCACATTGCAATTTTCTTTTATTATTTCTTCCTATTTTTAATATATTTTTATTTGGCTTTATTCTTTTTAATGTTTTATATTCTCAAACTTATATATCTACTTTGAATTTGACGAAATTAAATCCTACACTGTTTTCCTAAGACTTCAATTACGTCACCTTTTACTCTTCGCCCTGAGAAACAAATGCCTACAAGACCTGTCTAGCAACGACTCTACATAAGTGCATACTTGACCTGCTTGTGAACTTCAACTATATTTGTTTTCGGCGCAAGACAATGATGTTCTGTTTACTCTCTTGACTGCGATCATTGTGTTTTGGACATTAACTGAATTACTACGATATGAATCAATGTTAATTTTTTGCCTGTGTTCAATGTATTAGTTGTTTTAAGATCTTTATATCTTGCCCTACTTTACTATTTGGCTGATGATGACACTTGTAATGTGTCGAAACCGGTCCCAATAAACAAGTTCTGATTTCTTTTTAGTTCAACTTACAACGAAGTATTGAAAGGTGGATCCTTCTAATATTGTACATCTTATTTCTCTATTCAATACGGAACGATCATGAAGTTTTTAACTTTAAGTAAGTATCATCCTCTCATAACCTGAAATCAAATGATCAAATCTGTATGGCAAGTTTGTTCTTGAGGGAACTGGCTCCTAAGTATAAGTGCTGATGGAATTCATTTGGTAAATAAGAACAATAATACAGGCATCCCATTTCATGAAGCAAAAACAATACAGTTAGAATAAGGATGATATTAAATTATGTAAGAAGATAGGAAACTGGATGCAAATCAACAGGACACGAATAAAATACCACATCACAAGCTTATGAAGGCCAACCATATCTTAAGTGCAGCATAAACTCACCATCATGCAAAAAAGGAAAAATGTATAAACTTATGAGAGAATAACATGTGTTAGAAAAGCTGGGGATTCATATTCTTTCTTTTATTTCTTACCTTTAGTTCGATACCTTACAAAATTTCCTGGTAGATTTTGATATTTTCCCTGATCTCAGTTCCTTCATCTTGAAGTAGAAACGACACTTCATGTAGTAAGAGATCAGCTTTGGTACAGTCCCCATGGTATGTTGTTCATTACACCCCAAGCCTGAAGATTGAATTGTAATGTTCTCCATGATCTCCAAGCAATCATAAAACAAGTCACCCCAGAAACCAAAGGGAGATGAGAGGTGAGCACTTACTGTCTCTTCTGCCTGAAGTAAGACATTAAATAATGTCTGTAAAGTGTGGCACAAGTAGTTTTGTCCCAGTTGACAGCCATAATTCCGTAAGTTTGTAAAGAGGGCAAAAGTATAAGTTGTTACAGCTGATGTCTTGATAACATCAACACAGGAAGCACACTTCAGAATTCTTGGGGCGTGATGTACAATATAACCGGATAAATTGTAAACTAAACATCTTTAACACTACCGAGGGCGCTGATGGGTGGATTTTTGTCCCCGGTCTGAAAGACTTTCATAACCTCTTTCAAAAAAACATTTTTTTGCTCTAGAATTCTCAACACTGATGCTTTTACGTCCCTATTTTCTTTCTCAGTCCTGTTTGCCAGAATTCTGATCTGGTTGACATATGATGTTAAGGAGGGTTCTATCTTTAATTCACATTTCTCTCCCTTTAATAAAACGTTTTTTACTGGAACATAAATGGATTGCAACATGTGTACTGTATGTGCAAGAAATCAACTGTCGAATGATGGTCATTACCGGTCAGTGATCGCATCATGCCAAAATGCCCCTCTAGTGGATCCTGATTAAATTTGCCTGTCAGTACATAGTTCAAACGTTGACTCCACCAATAAACAGCAATTTCCATGTGCTCTGAATAGTAACTTGTTATGATTTTAATGTTCTATTGGAATCAAAATTACCGAATGAATTATTTAGTGTTACAGACGTGTCTACTAAAACTTGATAGTGTTTCTAATCTTTCCTCAAAGCAAATGATGGTGTGGTGGAAATTAAAGCGTCAGACATATCAATCAACACCTGCGTGAATCTATTAGTCGCTTCACTGTCTTCATAACCAGGAATGTTTTTGCCATGCTAGTGGAAAAATAACTGAAAAGGAAGTCGGGCGTTCATTCGCTGCAAGGAGGTTGGATATATATGTGCAAAAGTCAATTAATGCATGCCTTTGCATTAGCGAGTTTTGATGAATTGTCAGTATTATACACAAGTTCATAAGAGCGATAGTCCACTGTGTCTACATCATCAGCGACAGCACGCTTGTCATGGAAGTGGTTGCATATACATTTTAAAATGTGTACTGCGTCCGAAAAAGCCCATACTTTTCTACTTCCATCAACAGGGTTAGAGAAACAACGCTTAACATATCCTTTCTTTCCTGATATTTGTAAATGCCTCCAGGCTTGTTTGTTTGATTAGCTGCCATCACATGAGAACCCTACCACTTTGCACCTTGCCTTTTCAAGTTGGATTATAATTTGTATTAATATTTTTGCTAAAAGCTCTCCATGAGTACCATTTTTACTAGCAAAGGCAGCAACTGGTTAAACCCCAGTGTGTGTAAGAGATGTACAAACATAAAAACAAGTGCATGGTCAGCCAACACATTACACTGGTTTTCAGGCGGTACATTACAGAAGTCCACAAATCCACCTATGAACAATGTGGACCCGTTAAACTGTACATCTCTTCGTTTCACCTCACCAAAAATGACACTCTCTGTCTTTTTATTATCATCCCTTTCTTCAATGAAGTAGTCTTTAATGACATCAAGAGCATTTTTATTTACATCATTTTAAACCCTTTATAACCTCCTTAATTGTACCTCAGATGGAAGCTGCAGCAAACCATGTTTCAGGAAGTGTCTACTGTATAACCCATGAGTGATTTTATGTGTAGCAGAAAACTATCTAAAAGGAACTCACTGTCATACCACATACATATGGGATTCTTTTTCTGACACTGTTGCAACATAGTGTCGACAATAACTTTTTGTTTCCTAGATATCACCTTCTTTACAATGCCAGGCACCTTGTCCTGAAAGTCTCTATTTCATCCTACCAAGTTCTCTTTGCAAAACAGAAATTTAGCCCTCTCTAACTTAATCGTTTTGTTTGCCATAGCTAAGTTCCGTTTTATGTTCCTTAATTGTTGTTTTAATTTTAACACTTCAGATTTAGAATCATCGGGTTTAGGCGGGTTGGTGAACTGGATATTCCTGATATCACAAGGGGTTCAGAATCAAGAATCAAGAAATTTCGAACATTTCGAGGATGTCTTTGCCGGAAGATTATCAGATGATTTTCTCTTTCGGGGGATTTCATTTTAGTTACAGTACTAGACAACTTCTTAGGCAAATTAGGATGTATATGTGGAACAGAATAGTCTTTCAATAGCCAGTTGGTTCTTGGGAGATGTACTTCCCTTCCTTCTATCACAAATTTGTCAGATTTAACAATTAAATCTACTGAAGAGTGAGCATCACAGATGTTGGACTTTTCAGTAAGTTCCCTATCCTTCCTTGGTATGGCCCTTTTTCACTTGATAAAATGTTCCTTATCTTTAGGGGGGATTGAAAAACCGTATTACCACTTTACTGTCCCCATAGCCTGATCTGCATCCTGGTACAAAACAGCAAGGCATCTTCGCTACTCAAATTAAGCACTCGGGAAAATGTAAGGGCTAAACTGAGTTTATTTGCATTAAATAACAAAATTATCACACGAAGATAACCTCAACACACGACAAGAAATTCAATTCCCCTTCACTTAATGCTTCCTACAATAGCATGTCAGGTATTAATAACATGAAGTAATAGTGTCAGCACTTGTATATCAATAAACGTTTGCACAGAATACCACCAAAACACTCGAACCGATTACAAATTTCAAATATAGCACATAAACACGCATGGAGATCATGTAGCCAAAGTCGACTGGAGCGCTGCGTAGCGGACAATGCCAGCCCGATTCGTATTCAATACGTGCTATTTAGGGAGAAGAGATAACACTTCTTCTATTCGTTATGCAGGAGCTTTTTATCAAACGGATCTTTTTAAAAGGCCGCTGATCTTTTAGTACTTCGCTTCTAAATAGAGTAGTTTGATTATTTTAAAAAATATTGCATTTTTATAGAACTATAGAAATGGAGACACTTGAGATAAAAGGAAGTGACATTTTAAGAAAGATCATTGGACCAAAATTCTGGATAATAAAATAATATAAAACAAGAATGAAACATTCTACAAGAGGATTGAAAACTTTCAGATACTCTGCGAAAAACAAAGATCAGTTTTTGGTCATATTCTCAGAATGAACTCTGGTAGATTAACCAAACAAGTATTTGGCTTCTTTCATAACCGCACAACAAAACTCAACTGGTTTAAAGAAAATGAAAAAGACCGAGTAGAATTAAAATTTACAGAAAATTTACTATTTGATCAAACAGCTAAAGTATTAACTAAAGACGAAAACATAAGGTTCCAAGACAAATCTACATTAAAAGCCAAACCTATTATCTCGGAAGACGAGAGGAAACGGAGGTCAGAAAGAATGAAGAGATACAGGGCACTAACAAAGGAACAACGCACAGCGAAATGATTGATTCAGCGTACCCCAAAGAGGGTGAAACGAAAGAAGAATAAAGAACAACAGAATATTTGGAGGTATGGCCATCAAATACCGTTGAAAGTGATTACCGGCGCAAATCATACAGCCTGCATAGGGCAGTCTTCTATCGTCTGTGCAACTCAATAACTGCACCCGACATTCAGAACACCGATGGACAGACTATACCTGCGAGGAAAGGAACCACAGAGGAGAAAAGTTGAAGAAAACACATTTTTTTGGCTGCGGGTATTAATGGGTTTCATGTACAGTCAACGAAGATTTGAGTATCCTTAAGCAGGGATTTTCTTGAAATTCGATCTGTATGTACGGTATATCATTATCCAGTATTCCGTACGACATGAAACACATTACTGTATATTGTGTGATGCAATCGGTTTTTATCGGATTTTCAGAATGCTGTCCCTATCTTTTTCAAGAAACACATTATCCACAAAAGAGTCCTGCCCATCATAAATTGAACAGCTAGTGTACACCTTTATAGATTTTTAGAGAAAGTCAGTTTTTAAAAGTTAAGGCATTATTTTGTTGGTTTTTCGTCTAGGCTTATAATCACTTCAAATTTTTCGTTAAATGTGACCATTTTCCTAAATCTTCAAGTAATGCTACATCTAAACAATTCTCCGAATTGTTTAGAGAATCCTCCACGTAAGTTTATGAAATATGAGATCAGAATAGATGGATTCTTTTTTTTATTCGGTGATCAAGAGTTTAAATAAAACAATTTAAGCAACAAACGTCACGCGAGGTACAGAGCAATGCTCTGCCGACGAGCTACGCCCATTAGCTTGACTGGAAAATACAATTTCTCACTAAAAAGCACATTTTTTTTACAAGTGGCTTTACGTCACACTGACACAGATATATCTCATGGCGGCGATGAGATAGAAAAGGGAAGGAAGCGACTGTGGCCTTAATTAAGTTACAACCCAGTATTTGCCTGGTTTGAAAATGGGAAACCAAGGAAAACCATCTCCAGCGCTGCCGACAATGGGGTTTGAACGCACTATCCCGAATGCAAGCTCACAGCTGCGCGCCCCTAAGCGAACGGCCAACTCGCTCGGTAAACCTATTCTTTTAAACACTGCGAATTTTTGGCGTGAAGAAAGATACAGAGGACGAAGAAATGTGTATTCTAGCATATCGATCATTTAACTTAAATAAGAGCAAAACGTGAACAAATGTTTTTGTATGAAGTATTAAAATAAATAAATAAATAAATAAATAAATAAATAAATGAATAAATAAATAAATAAATAAATAAATAAATAAATAAATAAATAAATAAATAAATAAATAAATAAATAAATAAATAAATAAATAAATAAATATAATGCTATTGGTTTCACATCCCACTAATTACTTTTCACGGTTTTCGAAGCAGCCCAGGTACGGGATTTTCCTATTAGGTGTCGACACGAGGCTGAGGAATTTGAACATATTCAAGAATGAGAGACATGAATAGGAAATTTCATTTCTTTACAGTATTCTGATGCCCTAAAACTGAAGTAAACGGGAGTTGTTTATGGTTTCAGTATGGATGGCGTGAAATGAATACTACTCTGATTTACATCTTGAACACTTCCAGATCATTTGATGCACATCAATTCATTGAAAGCACAATTCTGAATGAACCCTCTAACAAAGAATTCTATAGCCTACAGTACATTTATTTTCCACTAGCTGGCGTGCCCGTGCTCCGCTACGGAATTCTACATTGTATGCAGAATTCTATATGAAGTCGTGTACACGTCGTGAATAAGATTTTATTAAATTACATAATGACATAGGTATTTAATAATGAAATCTTAGGCGCCTTCGCCTAAACTACCATTTCATCCTGCGTGAATCACTTATAGACTAGGCCCTAGACTGTAGTGTTTTATTTCCCGACATTAAATACCATTTGTATTAAATTCTGTTCACCCATTTTCTCGTGACTCTGCATTAATATGAACTTTGCAACACAAATCGAAATTCATGAATATCTCTGTTATCATAGTCGGTACTGTAAAAATGTATGAGACATAAATGATCAGAAATTTAATCGATAGGTATAAATAAAATAAGAGCTATTACTGTACATTGCTCAGAATTTTTTAAAAATTTGTATTTCTGTATCAGTCGTGTCCACAGTAACAAAGACATGCACGTTTTAATTTTCCGTAATGTCTGCCTGTCTGTTCAGACGCGCATCAGGAGAAAACGGCTTACGAGAATTTAATGGAAATCGGTATGTAAAGTCGGGGAATGAGGCCCTACAATCTAGGCCATAAGTAATTTTACTCACGCTGAGTGAAATGGTAGTTTAGGGGAAGGCCTAAAATTTAATTCTCAAATATTTATGTTATTAGTGGTCCTATCGATAAATACATAACAGACAGACAGACAGACAGACAGACAGAAACGACGGGAAATTCAAAAGTGCTTTTCCTTGTACTGTTGAAACGACCGATACAGAAATACCATTCTTGTTTAAATTCTGAGCAACATACAGAAAAAACTCTTTATTTTTTATAGCATAGATAGACAGAAGAAGATGTTTCACTCCTCAGAGTATTACAGTTCTCGCTGTACGGCGGTAAGAATCTACAAAGTAGCGAAGTAGAGAAAAGTTTCCCCATGGCACCCCTGGGATTGTGGAAAAAGATGCAAATCTTCCCGAGCGCCCGACATAAAACTAGCGGCCAAACCAACTTAATATAAAAATATTACACTGGAATTTATGCTCCTATTAGAGAAGATTTGTAGGTAGGGGAAGTCACCCTGTGGTAGCTCTCCTTAACTCGCCCTTCCCTGACGACCGTCTATCCTCCCAGCTGTCTTCAGAGCACGGATTTGGCCAAACTAATCTCTTTTCCTCTTAAATCCTCAGCGCTTTAGCAAATTAACGAAAATCTCTCTCTCTGGTGGAGTGATATTTAGCTTAGAGCGATTTTAACGGATCTTGAAGGCTCTAGATAGCAAGAGTGCATTTAGTTGTACAAGCACTCGAGCAAGGTTTCACATCACTTTAAGAAAACTACAGTGTGTGCCGTCAGTAGTGAGACCCTCATCGGACATTTGCACTATTTAAGATAGTAAAACCGGGCGAGTTGGCCATGCGGTTAGGAACGCGCAGCTGTGAGCTCGCATCCGGGAGGTAGTGGGCTCGAACCCCGCTGTCGGCAGCCCTGAAGATGGTTTTCCGTGGTTTCCCATTTTCACACCAAGAAAATTCTGGGGCTGTACCTTAATGAAGGCCACGGCTGCTTCCTTCCCTTCCCCAGGCCTTTCCCCTCCCATCATCGCCATAAAACCTATCTCTGTCGGTGCGACGTAAAGTAACTAGCAAAAAAAAAAAAAAAAAAAAAGGATGGTACATAGGCAAGCGTTCGGCTCCATGGCTCAATGGTTAGCATGCTGGCCTTTGGTCACGGGGGTCCCGGGTTCGATTGCCGGCAGCTTCGGGAATTTTAACCATAATTGGTTAATTCCGCTGGCCCGGGGGCTGGGTGTATGCGTCGTCCTCATAAACATAAAAAAAGCCATAGCCTACGCCATTCCATAGGCAAGTCAGAAGGTACGTGTGTTGGTTTGTTTGTTTCTTCTTTGTTTCTTTCTTTCTTTCCTTGTCTGCTAGTTTGTTTGTCTGTCAGTTTGTTTGTTTGTTTGTCCTTCCTTCCTTCCTTCCTTCCTTCCTTCCTTCCTTCCTTCCTTTCTTCCTTCCTTCCTTCCTTTCTCGCTCACTCACTCCGCTTGGTAGCCAAGACCCTCAAGGCGTCAAGTCTGCATAATCTTACACTGTGGTCAGCCGGTTAGAATCCCCGTTGGCGGAGACAATTTCACCGTCAGAATGTTGGCCGGCAGGGTAGGAAATAGAGTCAAACCCGTTTACTGGTACATCGCTTTTAACGACATAGCCTACTGGATATAACGGCGGAACCTAACGATCCCATCTAAATCCTATTGAAACACTATATTTTAAAACTCGCTTAGTACGACGTCGCTTATTACGACATATCGTATAAAACTACATACTTTGATCACATTTTCGAAGAAATGAATCGGCTGTAACGTCCAATGTTGATTTTTGTTTATTACGCATTTGGAGATTGCTGACAAAAGTGTAATACTTATTATTGTAGATTAAATAGTCAAGGCAAGCATCTCTGTGAAGGCACCGCAAAGAAAAAAAGGAAAGTGTGTAATATTGTAGAAAATTCACACATAATATAGCGATCAGAAAATGGGGAAACAAAAAACAGCATCGTGAAGGATTTGTGTGTATCACACTGAATTATTTTTACAATTTAGAAGGACGGAAAAAAATACAGTCTATTTTTGAAGAAAATTCTTTAAAAATCAAGCGTGCCAGAATATCTGAGCACAAAGATATTGAAGAATCTGATCTTAGATGGTTTACGCAACCAATAATATATCGATCAATGGACCTATTCTTGAAGCGAAAGCCAATGAAATTCCTCACCATCACACTCCACAAATACTGTACTGTAAATACAATACAATACCTTGCATTCCAAAAGCCTGGTTTCAATTCCATAAGTTCTCCGCAGTGTTCCTATCGAATGAGGACATGTGATGCTGCTGATGGTGATTCGTACATCTGATGGAGACGTTAAGCCTTGAACAGACCCTTTGGTGCTATTCGACAGGATTAGGCTTTGTACCGATACCGGGTTTCACTCTCTCCGTACTTTTTTTTTTCTATTGGCTTTACGTCGCACGGACACAGACAGGTCTTATGGCCACGATAGAAGAGAAAAGGGCTAGGACTGGGAAGGAAGCGGTCGTGGTCTTAATTAAGGTACAGCCCCAGCATTTGCCTGGTGTGAAAATGGGAAACCACGGGAAACCATCTTCAGAGCTGTCGACAGTGGGGTTCGAACCCACTATCTCCCGAATACTGGATACTGGCCGCATTTAAGCGACTGCAGCTATCGAGCTCGGTCTGAACGGTCAGCGTACTGGGCTTCGGTTCAGAGGGTCCCGGGTTCGATTCCCGGCCGGGTCGGGGATTTTAACCTTAATTGGTTAATTCCAGTGGCACGAGGGCTGGGAACGAAGCTCCTTATATATCGCTGGCTGACGTCATCGGTGAACGTGCCAGGCGCAGTAAAGACACCTCGTAGCTGCTAGAAACTTCGGAGCTGCGGCGGGTTGCGGAGCTTGTAGGCGCAGAGCTTGCGATGCGGAGGACACACACAACACAATTCATAGTCTTGTCTCCAAATGCCCTTTACGAGACTGACTTCCCTCCTGCCCCCAAACTCCATGAACTCATAGGACCGCTTGCAAATTCCTGATATTGTGATTCTGCCAGGAAACAACGTGCTCTTGAGCGGTGACAGTAGAAACGGGGAGAGCGCACACAATTTAGATGATAGGAAACTTGTATTTTCTTGAACAATTTTTACTTTAAAATAAATGCCATGCATGTTAACCAATTTGAGTGTGCACTTGCGAGTATGCAAATAGCCGGAAGCCGTGACTGGGTAAACCACGTGACAAACGAGAAGGTAGTCCGTCATGCCAGGAAATCATGTGACGTCTTAACACTCGGAAAACGCAGGAAAACTATTTCGGCCATGTCTTCCGAAATGACAAATACATGCAGTTTTGCCAACTCATAATCGTATTCAGTCACTAACTTCATGAAAAATGTCGCTAAACGTTAAAGATCACTAGAAATGTCGCTAAATATCCTAATTTGTTTTTACACTACATAATAAATCCAAAATTGAACTTAAGTATTGTGCGACTGAAAATGCTTAGAATCCTTACTTTACGTGCAGGGCCTCTCAAACGCCCAAAATCTCACGCGTGCAAATCGAGGCTCAAGAGCTCCGTGCAATGTGCATCGGTGCCGCTCGGCTTGGTTCGGACCAACGCTTCGTCTCTGGGCTACTCGGCTAAGCTCTGCTCAGCTCGGCTCTACTCGGCGCAACTCAGCTCGGATTTGGAGCGCTACGAAGCAAGTGCCGAAGAGGGAGACAGGGGGAGCGAGCGTGAGTAAGCGCTATTGCTCTCTGCACTCTGGTCAACCAAGCGAAGTCGTCCTTTACACCGTGCACAGTGCATGCAACAAGCGCATGCACCCTGAGAGGCCCTGCTTTACGTGTATAAATGTAACTTATACGTTCCGAAATTAACCGCTGATAACTGACACTCGTCTCGCGATAACGGCACGAATACAGTATCTCACATATCGTCTGTACACGAATACAGTACTTCACTATTACAAATCTAAAACCTAGTTGACAGTTTCAATTGGTAGGCTATTCAAGACAGAAGGGAAAGAGTATCCTCCTGAGCGCGGAGCCCCGACGATACCGGAACAGCGACAAAGACAAAAATAAGAAAAAGAATAAAAATAAGAATATGTAACCAGAAAAATTCGAAGGAAAAGGAAGAAGATAATGAATGATGATGATGATGATGATGTCACCCGAATAATAATAATAATAATAATAATAATAATAATAATAATAATAATCATCATCATCATTCATTATCTTCTTCTTCTTATTATTATTATTATTATTATAGTAATAATAATAATGTCAATTTGCTTTACGTCCCACTAACTACTTTCACGGTTTTCGTAGACGCCGAGGTGCCACAATTTAGTTCCTCAAGAGTTCTTTTACGTGCCAGTAAATCTACCGGCACGAGGCTGGAGTATTTGAGCACCTTCAAATACCACCGGACTGAGCCAGGACTGAACCTGCCAAGTTGGGGTCAGAAGGCGCCTCAACCGTCTGAGCCACAGAATAAGAAGAAGAATATGGCCACATCCGAAGAATAATAATAAGAAGACTGTAATTGAAGCAAGTTTTTATTTTTAAATGACTGTTGATATTCATATGAATAGTAACACAGTAAGGTTTCCACCTATTCAGTATTAATATGTATTTACAATGTTATAAATTACATGGAAAATTCATAACCCTTGATGTTGATATTCTATCATAGCCACGGGACCTCCAGCTTCAAGCGGAAACTGAACTACGGGGACGTGACATTTTATTTTTTAAATCCGAAATTAATTGACCAGGATTCGATCCGCAGCGGTCTAAGTGAGAAGCCAGTGATGATGCCATTCTAATTTCACTCTCCTAAGGCTAGGATTCTAGAGTGAGCCCAAGGTATGGTATATTACATTCTCACATTATTTCCTAATTCGAAGTAAAGGGAACAGAAACTGGAGACAACAGGAGGAAGACAGCGAGAGAATCAGAATTCCACCATCTCTGGTAGGTATGCTTAGCTTCTGATAGAGGGGGTAACGACCCCGTTGCGCACGCCCTATTAACTTGAGCGTGATAGCAGTCCCACGCTGCTGATAACGCAACTGTACGCAATGCACCATTAAACCTAAAGTCTGATAACAAATAGAGTACAGGTGAAAAACAAACTGCGTAAGGTCACTAACCCCTCCTCTATACTCTCTCATTGTTCTGGAAGAAAGAAGGAAGCTTGCCGCTATGAGAGAAAGAGTCATTAGCCTCTCAAAATACACCACACCCAGTCATTTTCAAGCCTTCACTGGCAGAAGTACATGCATGAGTTTCTACAGATGAATACAAAAAAAAAAAAAAAAAAAACAAAAAGAAGGAATAACAAATTTGTTGAGGAGGAAGCCATTCATATTCGGCGTCGACTTAGTTATTATAAACTTTAAGTTTTTCAGTCTGTGGAGACACGAAAAATACGCACTCGCATTCGCTACACGAAGAAACATAGAATCGTGGACATATTTGTGGGCTTACAAAACAAGAGACCGAATACAGAATCTTTGTTTGTCCCTTTTTTAAAGCCCTCACGACATTCGGGGGTTACAGATAATGCATCCTTCGACTCACCCACAGGGGACATAAAAGAGTTCCGATAAATCGAGAAAAAAGAATGTTGTTTCCACAAAAGAATAGATGATGATGAAGATGATGCTTGTTGTTTTAAGGGGCCTAACATCGAAGGTCATCGGCCTCTAACAAAAGAATATAAAAGGTCATGAATTGTGAATTATTAAGTATAATATATGTATGCCCAACCCTTCTCCCATTTTTCTACGGGATCGTGTATGCAGTGCGATGAAACTTCGTAGCGAGTTTTACGACCGGATGCCCTTCCTGGCGTCAACCTCATCAGAAGAGTTAAACGTAAATATCATGAAAAATAAAATCCACATCATGTTCCCAGGCATTCGACCGGGTCAGAAATGGAATGAATGGAAGTTGTGACACACGGAAAGACACTTGCACGGAGATGGAATGTGTTGAGATTAGCACGGAACGCCAAACAGTCCTGGAAATTACCAAGCATGGGTATGTCAAACAGTGACACTTGCACGGAGGCCCAAGGAGACTTATAGAAAGCAGAAGCAGGGGAGGGGAATTCTCACGCAGAAAACAGATAGATAGATAGATAGATAGATAGATAGATAGATAGATAGATAGATAGATAGATAGATAGATAGATAGATAGATGGATGACAATTAGTGTTCCGTGTTGAACTGGGGATAATTGTTCTACAGCTATGGAATTCACTAAGACCACCGAGGGAAAGCCTTTGATGATTTACAATATACATCAGTACATTGTGGACTATACCAATAAAGATTAACTGACTGATTACCGCATAGATTTCAGGAAAAGTAAATGTAAAGGAATAATAATAATAATAATAATAATAATAATAATAATAATAATAATAATAATAATAATAATAATAATAATAATAATGATAATAATACTAATAATAATAATAATAGTAATAGTTTACGTCCCAATAACTATTTTTACGGTTTTCGGGGACACTGAGGTGCTGAAATTTTGTCCCGCGGGAGTTTTTTTTTATGTAGCCTACCAGTAAATCTACCGAAGCGGGAATGACTTATTTGAGCATCTTCAAATACCACCGGACTGAGCCAGAATCCAACCTGCCAACTTAGGCTCAGAAAGCCAGCGCCCTAACCGTCTGAGCCACTCAGCCCGGCTATAAAGGGGAATAAAAATAAAAGGTACTAGACTATAGTTTTAGGCGAGGCAAGTCATGTTTATAATATTGATGAAGCGGCAAATGAAGTGAGAAAAGGTGTAGCAAAAAGACATGTGCGAGGAAAACAGAGAGTACAATTTCAACAATTTACAACGAGGAGGTAGGCCAGGTCATCAATCGAGGCTATGAGAAGTACTGTACGTGTCTATTAATACCGGAGTATATGAAAATCCAAGCTACGTACAAGTGTCACTCCGTGCAAATGTCACCATTCTACTTCTGACTTACCAAGTACAAATTAGAGAGAGTGAAGGGCTCGGTACATGTGTCACTCCGTGCAAGTGTTTCAACCCCAATGAATGAAGCACCCATCTACCGGCAAGGATTGGAATTTTGCTGGCTGCCCAAGCCTGTCGCACTCCTCTGGGTCAATAATTAATTAATGACAGGTGAAATAAAATTATATTGGAGAGTGCTGTTGGAATGAAAAATGACAGGGAAAACCGGAGTAGCCGAAAAAATCTGTCCTGCCTCCGCGTTTTCAGCACGAATCTCAAATGGAGTGATAGCGATTTTGAACCACGGAACCCAGTGGTGAGAGGCCGGCGGGCTGTTGGCTGAGCCAAGTTAGCAGTTAAACGTAAATATAATATTAATTCAAATTATTATTATTATTATTATTATTATTATTATTATTATTATTATTATTATTATTATTATTATTATTAGCCAGTCCTCTGATGTAGAAGTAGAGTACCTGTCCTTTATTCCAAGGCCCTCAGTTCGTCTTCCAGCCAGTTCAAGGATTTTTTAAAGCTGGTTTTCGTCGCATCGACGTTAATAGGTCTTATGGCGACGATGGGATAGGAAAGGGCTAGGAGTGGGAAGGAAGCGGCCGTGGCCTTAATTAAAGTACAGCTCCAGAGTTTGCCTTGTGTGAAAATAGGAAACCACGGAAAGCTATTTTCAGTAGGGTTCGAACCTACTACCTCCCGAATGCAAGCTCACAGCTGCGCGCTCACAACCACATGGCCAACTCGCTCGGCCAAGAATTTTAATTCTGGATTGGGAGTAAAACAGCGTTCACTTGATAAGAGATTTTCTCAAGCTCTTACAGGAACAAAGCGCACAGTGAGATGACGACGCTACTGACCTAGTATATGTAGACGAACACTGGTTGCCATGGATACAATGATGTCGAGAAATGGATTACGCTAATTCTAGATAGACCCCTAGCCCAAAAACATATCCACCGACCTCTATAGCTGCAGTCGCTTAAGTGCGACCAGTATCCAGTATTCGGGAGATAGTGGGTTTCTTTTTTTTTTTTTTTTTTTTTTTTTACAAGTTGCTTTACGTCACACCGACACAGATAAGTTTTATGGCGAGGATGGGACAGGAAAGGGCTAGGAGTGGGAAGGAAGCAGCCGTGGCCTTAAGTAAGGAACAGCCCCAGCATTTGCCTGGTGTGAAAATGGGAAACCACGGAAAACCATCTTCAGGTCTGCCGACAGTGGGGTTCGAACCCACTATCTCCCGAATACTGGATACTGGCCGCACTTAAGCGACTGCAGCTATCGAGCTTGGTTTTCCCATTTTCACACCAGGGAAATGCTGGGGCTGTACATTAAATAAGGTAAAGACCACTTCATTGCCACTCCTTGCCCTTTCCTGTCCCATTGTCGCCATAAGACCTATCTGTGTCGGTGCTACGTAAAGCAACCCGAAAAAAAATATCCATGTTCATATAAAACGTATAACATAACATACGCGTGAAAAAACATTTTGGGTTCTACCTTAATCAAGGCTACGGGATTAGTGTGGCAGTCGTGGCGTGCCGAGGCGCGTGCGTTAAATGCGGCCACGTGAACTATGGCGACCTTATTACCAAATGCGTCCAAACAGGACCAACGTGCTGTCATTCTGTTTTCGGATGCCGAAGGAGAAATGCCTGTGGACATCCATCGCAAAATGAGGACTGTGTATGAGGCAGTATGTCTGTCGAAAACCACAGTTCTGGAATACTGCACCAAGTTCCGTGTGGGTCGCGTTTCGCAACATGATGCCGGTCGATCTGGGAAGACAGTCTCTTCCATTACGCTCAACAACAAGCGGGCGGTAAGTGAGACCTATAGTCCTAATCCCTCCCCATGAGATTATCACGCCTTCGGTTCCCTCAAAAAGGCCTTGAAGTGTCGACGCTTCCTGTCGGACGAGGATGTGCAGCAGGCGGTGACGGAATTCCTCACGCAGCAGGACACACTGTTTTACCACATGGCAATCTTCGACCTGGTGCGTCGGTGGGATGAGTGCTTGATTGCTCACGGCGATTTTGCCTGCTTGGCATCCCGATTTAGGACTGTACGACCGTCGAACAGAAACTTTTTGATCGCCCCTCATATCACAGTGGCACACAGCCAGGAAACATAAACATCTACGAACCCAAATATTTTTCTTCCTATACCAAACGCAAGAAAGGTTTTAATTTACTTGTTTAATGAGGACTGTCCCTTCTATGCTCTGCCTTCGTACCGTGCACGGCGTCCTCTGGCATTGTTTCAGGTCTCTGACACGCTATAGTATGTTTACGATCAGTAGGTCTTTACTGACGTTATCTTGAGAAAGCAGGTCCCATTCCATCTGGCTAACCCTAATGAGGTCTGGGAACGTCTGCGGAGGTAGTGAACGATCAAGAGAAGCCGTCTTCAACCTGTCCCACGCATACTCTATGCAGTTCATGTCCGGTGAATTAGTTAGCCAATTCATATGATTGACACACGTCTCTCTCGTGAAGTTCCTCGCTGATGCACGTCGATAAGGGCGAGCATTATCATCGACAAAAATGAATTCATCGCCATATTTTGGAGTGGAGACGAAGTTAAAAAAAACGTTTAGTTTTGCTCCAATAGAAATATCAAGTAGGCAGTCAGGTGTTAATAAAGTATTGATCCATTTATTTTATAATCAGAGTGAAAGTCGTCTTTCTGAGTGAAAAGAACCATTGTGACAGTATCATGTTAGATAAGTTTTCTGGGGACATCGCGAGACATATTTCTTCCCGTTATAGCCACATTGAATTAATTTCTAATCAGTGATTTCATGGGATATTAAAATTCTAAGAGTAAACCGATACAATGGTTGACGTTTTGACTAGGGTGCTATTTCTCCTCGAGGTCTAAAAGTGCACGTAATATCAAGCTTATTCCCATTAATATTATGTCTTTCATCAGTAGTCTTACTGCCATCGGTCCTGAGTTGCAGTTCTCTTACAAAGTACGTGTACATGTTCGAGAATACATACTCTATAACTGAAACTGATCACATTCTTCAATTGTACATGTTTCAGATACATGGGAGGATTTGTACCACCACTCAAGAAAGAAGATTTTTTAAGCCTGACAGCGAGAGATAGACTTTGAATTTCCAACACTGGATGTTCGGGATTTTTTTAACTGCACAATGGACTTCACCAACATCGACAGCAGCGGAGGTTAAGAAGATAAAGTGGATCCAGCGACTTAGAATGTCAAGACATTGGTATCACAAGTCATAATCCGTCGGGAGATACCTCGAAATGTCTTCACGATAAAAATGCAGCTAAATCGAACATTTAAATAAGGAGGTATAAAAGAGGGCATATAAGTCTCTTGAAAGACCTAACTAAAGTATGATTCCAGTGTATGGGACCGTCACCAGGACTACTTGATTCGAAAATTGGAAAGAAAAAACAAAAACAAAGGAAAGCAGCTCGATTTATTCTGGGTAATTTCCGACAAAAGAGTAGCGTTACGAACATGTTACAAAGTTTGGGCTGGGAAGACTTGGAGGAAAGGAAACGAGCTGCTCGACTAAGTGATATGTTTCGAGCTGTCAGTGGAGAGATGGCGTGGAATGACATTAGTAGACGAATAAGTTTCAGTGGTGTTTTTAAAAATAGGAAAGATCACAATATGAATATAAAGTTGAAATTCAATAGGACAAATTGAGGCAAATGTTCATTTATACGAAGGGGAGTTCGGGACTGGAATAATTTACCAAGGAAATATTCAATAAATTTCCAATTTCTTTGCAATTATTTAATAGACCTGGGCAACTACCCGAAATGCAGATCAGTGGTGATTGATTGATTGATTGATTGATTGATTGATTGATTGATTGATTGATTGATTGATTGATTGATTGATTGATTGATTGATTGATTGATTGATTGATTGATTGATTGATTGATTGATTGATTGATCGATTGATTGATTGATTGATTGATTGATTGATTGATTGATTGATTGATTGATTGATTGATTGATTGATTGATTGATTGATTGATTGATTGATTGATTGATAAAATCTGTTATTTATTGTAAATTCTAATTTCACTCATTTGTAGAGTAAACGTAGAATGACCACGTGGTTTAGTCTAGATTTCTTTCAATTTCTCAAACTGTCTTATTTTTTGGTGTTTGATCATTATTTGCTAAGTCCCTCTGTCTAGAATTAATGCTAAAATAACATGATGTGATATTTATTTCAATGTGGTCATTTAACTCGTTTTTGCTGGCTAGAATTGTGTACTATCTTTTTGAAACCTCGTGGTGAAACTTCGATAGAAGCTGATCTTATTGAGAACTCCCTTAACGATGACCCTGGGCAGGCGACATTATACTAATAAAAATGATAAACAATTTGGGTGACTCGTCAATTAGGATGATGAATAATAAGATGATTACATGAGTGCTATAATTAATATAATTTTATTTGTGCATTGTTCGATAATATAGGTGTCGATTTATGCGTGTACTTTCATGCTACCGTACTGTGAATTAGTGATACTTTCTGTTCGTGATACATATGTCTTTGACTGTCGAGTGGAGTTTTTGGAACATAAAATTTAGCGATGATGTTTAATACTCCACGCACTCTTGTGATTAGTTACATGATGCAATAGATAGAATATTGCCTCCTCAAATGAGCTAGATTTATTTTAGAGATTGTAATTAACGGACATATTTTATATATATTGAGCTTAACCATGTTTACCACTGTGTTTTGACTGATTTCTCACCATTTTGATATTTGAATGTGACTATTTCATGTGTGATATTTTACGCCCATGTGGGTAAGGTTAATAGCCCAAAGCAACTGATCAACCAAGTTTTTCTTTTTTTGCTATTTGTTTTACGTCGCACCGACACAGATAGGTCTTTTTGGCGACGAAGGGATAGGAAAGGCCTCGGAGTGATAAGGAAGCTGTCGTGGTCTTAATTAAGGTACAGCCCCAGCATTCTGCTGGTGTGAAAATGGGGAACCACGGAAAACCATTTTCAGGGCTGTCGAGAGGGGTGTTCGAACCCATTACCTTCCGGATGCAAGCTCACAGCCGCGCGCCCTAACCGCACGACCAACTACCCGATGATCTACCAAGTTACATACCCACTATTCATTGAAGATTAGGACGGATTTCTAACTTGTGATCTTAAGATTTTGATCTTCAAAATAAGTCATTTCCGAGCATAACATATTTATTACTCGATTTTTTATGCAACCTGATAATCACGGCTTGTAAGGTTTGTAAATGGAACGTGGAACTCATGCGTGTTCTCACTTTGATGTGTTCATGGACTGATATATTGTGGGTTTTTTTGTGTGTGTGTGTAATGATTGTTGTGTTATATTTCTTTATACCTGTAATTTTTGTGTATTGAGTTATTGTCATCCATATCAGACACGATTACTGATATTGCTGTTGAGTGTTCTTTACCAATGTTGTTATTTTTAGTCTAGCTTTGTCATCGGCGAAAATAAGGTCGATTTATTACTTTTTTCCAGAAGAGTGATCTCTATTCTATTAAGGGAGGTCAATCAGATTATCGTTCGCCTCAAATAAGTATATGATAAATTATTATAAAGTTTTAATAACTACAGTGTATGTTAACTTCATATATTTCATGATCATATATTTTCAAATCACATTGGAGATTGTTTCTTTAATGTAATTGTTAATTTGATGGTATTCAACTAATTCAGTTTGAGAATTCCGTTTTCATTGAAAATGTCACCAACAATAAATTTAAATATACAATAACTTTGATAAGCGAATTCGTGATGATATGAAAAGTATGTATTAGTGAAGAGTGGAGATTAATTTTGTACATCATCCGGCTTGTTTACCAAATCTAATTGTAATTTAACTCTTTTATGACTTGAATGAAATAAAAAATTTAAATAGGATATAATGCAGAGATCATGTTCATAATCTCAGTTGGTGAGTAATGACGTTTATTTTTCAATAAATTTGTGATTTTATGTTATTTTTGCCACCACTCATTTGAATTAATTACCCTAGTATTTATCCTTCTTATACACAATGTTGCAAAATAACCAACGGACTTTAAGACTGAACACCTCTGGGATATCTCAGCACTCACTAATTTAGGCAGTAGGCCTACGGGGACGAATAATAATCCATATAATTAATTAGAGCATATATTATTTTGGATGCCATCTTGAAAGAAACAGTTAAGTCTTAAACAATATGCACAAAAATTTCCAAATTAAGGCTCCTTGGATAAACGGATAGCATCGCGGCATACGGTTCAGAGGGTCCCAGGTTCCATTCCCGGCCGGCTCTGGAATATAAGCCTGTCCAGTTCATTCCTCTTGCTCGGGGACTGTGAAATACCAGTAATTTTGTTTACAATTTGTTTTATATCGCACTGACAGAGATAAGTCTTATGGCGACGATGGGAAAGGGAAGGGCTAGGAGTGGGCAGGAAGCGGCCGTGGCCTTAATTAAGGTACAGCCCCAGCATTTGCCTGGTGTTAAAATGATAAAGCACGCTCACTTAGCGTTACCATTTTAACACCAGGAAAATGTCGGGACTGAACGTTAATTAAGGCCACGGCCGCTTCCTTCCTACTCTTAGCCCTTTTCTATCCCACCGTCGTCATAAGACCTTTCTGAGTAGGTGCGATGTAAAGTCAATCAAGAAAGAGCTGCCGACAGTAGGGTTCGAACCGACTATCTCCCAAATACAAGCTCAAAGTTGCGCGACCCGAAACGACCAGCTTGTTCGGTGTGAAAAGAAAAGAACAATTAATGCAAAATAACAGCTGAAATACTGAACAGTACAACGACTAGAAATTGAACATTAGGCATTAGGAAACACTCAGACCGTGAGATCTAATACTTACGTTAAGATATGAGGGAATTGCAATGATATCAGCAGAAAATTCGGCAGACGCAAATAGCCGCAAACGGAAGTTGTGACCGTGTTGGTGCTGTACTACTTTTTCTATTAAAAACATTCTCTAATTCAAAGCAGCCCGAGTTATCAACAAGTAAGGGCGGTCATTCTCAAGGAAAAAGAAAAAAAACACCACTCGCTTCGAACATTGATATAGGAATTAAATGTATCTGAAGACTTTGGTCAGAAGCATGGCATTGGTATGGAAGTGAACGTGAATTATAACTAGGTCACAACGATAATAGAAGCTTTTGAAATGTGGTGTTACCAAGCAATGCTGAAAGTGAGATAGTTAGATCGAATCACGAATTAAGTGATACTGAATACAATTGTGATAGGAGAACCATTTAGCGAAAATTGACCAAAAGTAGAGATAGAATAATATGACACCCAGAACTTGTTTAGTTAGTTTTGGGGGGAAATGTAGGTAGTAGGAACGGTAAATATGAAATATGAATGTGACAAACAGATTGGAGTAAAGAATGCGGGGAAAGGTACGCGGTTATCTATGTTGCATGCAAAGTTTATGCGAAGTAAAATATTACACGCACAGTCTAAAAGACCGTGCGCGACTAATTAAGGGCTAGCTATCTCAGTGGCGCCAACTTGTATCCAACCGGTACGGACTTATGCACCAACCCAACACAAAGCTAAACGCCTGTCAACAATCATCAGCGGGCCGCGGTAATACAATACACTGAGAAGCTCACTAATCCCCACACGTTGTTAACCGATACACGCGTTTCATCGTCACACAGAAGTCAGGATTTTAAAAACTTTATCTCTTCGCGAAGAGAGTTAAGGAACCACTTTTCTTTCCTGTTGCCTAAAACGAAAGCGACATTAGCCAAACTTATGTTGTTGTTGTTGTTGTTGTTGTTGTTGTTGTTGTTGTTGTAGGTCTTACCATCAGCCTCCATGCCACCCTATCCTGTGCTGACATTTTCATTTCTACGTAACTACTGCATCGTACATTTACGCTAATCTGTTTTTCGTATTCTTATATTGGTCTACCTCTGCCGTTCCTCCCAACTACACTTCCGTCAAAAAACTAACTGAACAAGTGCTGGGCGTCACCATTCTATCTCCATTTATGGTCAATTTTTTTGCTAAATCTTTCTCCTGCCACCAACAGGATTCAATATCTCTTAATTCGCGATTCGATCTAACCATCTCACCTTCAGCATCGTTTCGTAACACCGCATTTCAAAAGCTTCCATTAACTTTCTGAACTAGTAATTATAGTCCATGTTCACTTCCATACAATGCTACGCT
Organism: Anabrus simplex; assembly: GCF_040414725.1. NCBI lineage: Eukaryota > Metazoa > Arthropoda > Insecta > Orthoptera > Tettigoniidae > Anabrus > Anabrus simplex. The sequence goes on from NC_090272.1 coordinate 177,631,208, forward strand.
CCTGACGAAAGCCTTCAGATACATTTAATTCCTGTATCAATTTTCGAAGTGAGTAATTTTCTTTTCTTGAGAAAGACCGTTTTTACTTGTTGCTAACTCGAGCTACTTTGAATTAGAGAATGGGTATGCTGATGTTCGAAGTGAGTGTTTTTTCTCTTTGAAAAGTCTTCCTTACTTGTGCTAGTCTGCATTTTTTGCCCTCCTTACTTCTGTTAAAAACCAAACCCCACGGCGCAACAGCCCCGAAGGGCCATGTCCTACCAAGCGACCGCTGCTCAGCCCGAAGGCCTGCAGATTACGACGTGTCGTGTGGTCAGCACGACGGATCTTCTCGGCCGTTATTCTTGGCTTTCTAGACCGGGGGCGCCATCTCACCGTCAGATAGCTCCTCAATTGTAATCACGTAGGCTGAATGTACTTCGAACCAGCTCTCAGATGCAGGTAAAAATGCCTGACCTGGCCGGGAATCGAACCCGGGCCCTCCGCGTAAGAGGCTACCCCTATACCACGGGGCTGACACTCCTTACTTCTCTTGCCGTATCATTAGTTATTCCACTACCCATATTCGTCTACTTCCTTTAAGACATCATTTCCTAATCTAATATTCCTGCATCACTTGACTTCAACTTCACTCCATCACTTTGTTTTGGATTCATTTCTTTTCATGTCGTACTCCTTCTGCAAGACTGTGTTTGTACCATTCAGCAGTTTCTCCAGATCTTCAGCAAAATACAATAGTCTATCATCGGCAAACCTCAGAGTTTTGATTTCAGCTCCTTCGCTTGTGATGATTCCCTTTCCAAATTCTTCTTTTGGTTCCTTTACTGCCTGTTCTATACAAACATTGAAATGGAGAGAGGACAAACTGCAGCCTTACATCACTCTTTTCTAGATTGCTCCTTCTTTTTCATAGCCGTCGATTCGTATCACTGCAAACTGATCTAGATACAGATTGTAGATAATCCTTCTTTGTCGGTATCTCAACACGTTCACCTTCAGAATCTCAAATAGCTTGGTGATGCCTCCAATTTCATCAGCATCAGCAGCCTCTTCTTGTTTCAGAATCCATCATCTACAATATTTACCTTGATTTAATTGCTGAATGTGTTCCTGCCATCTTTCAGCGATGTCTGCATTCTACATCTACGAACGCCAGGCACGTGGGCTTGTCCTTCTTAATTCGGTCCTCTAAGATAAGATGTAAAGTCAGGATTGCTTCACGTGTTCATACATTCTGAAGCCAAATAGATCTTCTCCCAACTCAGTTTCAACTTGTCCTTTCATTATTCTGTAAATAATACGGGTTAACGTTTTGCGGGTGTGACATACTAAACTAATGGTGCGGTAATTTTCACATTTGTCAGCACCGGTTTTCTTGGGAATAGTTAAGTTATAACTACATTCTGCCGAAAATCGGATGGCACTTAGTCTGTGTGATATATCTTATAAGCTAAATGGAAATAACCTTGCCATGCTGGTTCCTCCTAAGGCAGTCAGTAATTCTGAGGGAATGTCATAAATTCCAGGTGCATTGTTCCTGTTTAGACCTCTCAAAGCTCTGTCGAGAAAAAAAACTACAGCAGGAGCATAAATATCATGAGCTGGGATGGAAAACCCCTTCTATGGAATGAAAACATCGCTGCAAGATGGCAGGAACATATTCAACTACTGTATCAAGGGAAATGTTTTAGATGATGGATTCTGGAACAAGAAGAAACTGCTGATGCTGATGAAATTGGAGGCCTAATTTTGAGGCTAGAATTCGAGCTGATTGCCGTAGCGGAAGGACGTACGTGCCTCTCGCTCTGCTTTCTCTCTCCTTGCCAGGCGCTTTGTACTTTTCAAGTATCAGCCAGGCACTTGTACTTATTACTACATCTTCGAAGGAGCATTGTTTGGTCTGAGCTGTAGCATTGTTCAGTGCTCGGTCCTTCTTCAGTTTCAGGATTTCTTTCAGGAGGACCAGGATGGAGAAGCTCAACGTTCCAGTGAGACTGGCCGACTACGACTGCAAGGGAGCAGTTGGGAGAATCATGGACGCGCTCTTCGGGACGGAGGCCCTCGATGTTAGACTCCCGGCGCTGGCGGTGTATAACTGCTGGAGGGAGGAAAGCTACCGGGGGACACTCCGCACATACGACCTCCTCAACGCGATCGCGGAGTCAATCGGGGAGTCACTCATCCAGGACATCGGCGAGATTATCCCCGGCTGGGCGGTCATCATTCGCCCCAGTAACGCAGCTAGCTTCAAGGCCTACGAGGAGCTTGCGTCCCAGCAGCACCAGGTGGTCCGTATGCCAGGAGTCAGGGAGCAGCTGGACGGCTCGGGCTACCAGGAAGCAGCCACGCAGACGGAGCAGGGGACCGAGGACGACAGCGGCGCTCCCGAGCGCCGCGACGGCGCGACCCCTGTTGGAAAGCTGTACTTTACGAAGTACACGCACACCAACAAGGCCGCCAACCAGGATCGTCGACCACCTGCCAAGGCGAAGTGGACGCAGACGCAGGACTACCAGGAAGGGCCTGTTACCCGGGCGCAAACCAGGAACGCGCCCGTGATGGTGGAGAGCAGCACAGCAGTGGAGAACGCCCCCTGGCGTTCTGAGGCTGCTGCCCAGGCCCAGCCTGCCTGAATGTCTGTCGAGCTGCAGACCTAGATGTGCGCCCCTCAGGACAGGGAACGCAGTCGAGTGTTAGTACCGACCGACGCCGCCGCTGCCAACCAGGAGAAGGAAGAAGACGGCGACGCAGCGGAGCTACCAGCTACCCCGGGGTCACCAGGTCGCGAGGAGGGCCACCAGGAGGAGGTCTCTTCCTCTGCCGAGAAGCAACCCCCGGGAAGAAGAAGAAGACGACGCCGGATCAGGAAGCAGAACGCGACGCCGGCCCACCAGGAGAAGGCCGCCCAGCTGCAACCTAGGACTGCTCCCAGGACAGCAGTCCACCGAGGAGCCAATCAGGAGAGGACCTCAGCGGGTGGCGGTAACCAGGCCCATCAGGAGAGGGCCGCCCAGCCGCAACCCACGACTGCTCCCAGGACAGCAGTCTACCGAGGAGCCAATCAGTAGAGGACCTCAGCGGGTAGCGGCAGTCAGGTGAGTGTATAATATATAATTTCGTGTGGCAATTACTAGCCGATTGCAGCCCTTGTAAGGCAGACCCTCCGATGAGGGTGGGCGGCATCTGCCATGTATAGGTAACTGCGTGTTAGTGTGGTGGAGGATAGTGTTATGTGTGGTGTGTGAGTTGCAGGGATGTTGGGGACATCACAAACACCCAGCCCCCGGGCCAATGGAATTAACCAATTAAGGTTGAAATCCCCGACCCGGCCGGGAATCGAACCCGGGACCCTCTGAACCGAAGGCCAGTACGCTGACCATTCAGCCAACGAGTCGGACAGGTGAGAGTGAATCGTCCCCCTCAACAGCTCTTGCAGTGTTTCCGCTGTCTGAGGTGGGGCCACCGTCAGGTTAGCTGTGGGCACCAAGTAAGACGCAACCGTTGTGGTGGCGATCACCATTACGCGGGCTGCGCTACACTTAGGGAGGCGCCGGTTTGCGCCAACTGCGCGGGGAGCCACCCGACCTCCCATCGCAGTTGCCCTGTATACCGCGTCATGGCGCGGGCAGAGAGGAAGGAGGCCCGGCGCCATGTCCCACAACCATCCAGCAGGTCCCCACCTCGGCGGGTTTGGCCTCATTCTCCGGGATTGGAGACTGGGTACGTGGGACTTCAAGTGGGTCGGGCGGTGCGGCAGGCACTAGTGGCTATTGCCGCATGGCTCGGCAACCGGCACGGCCCGCGCTAGTCACAGCAGTGCCCAGAAGGACTGATCCCCTGAATAACTGGAATGGCGAGGAATAAGCTTATGACTGTGCAAGATACCTATTCCCAACTAACACAATTACCTAGACCTCCCCCGAACCACATCCTTGCATGTGCTATCTACAAAATGTCAGGTTTTACATGTAGGCATCTTTCTATTTCTGCCTATGTGGTTTTGTTCTGACCCTTATTACCCGATTACACCACTATTGATACCCACCAACATGCTGTGCATGGGGACAGGCAGATACTCCCGTAGTATCACCCTTCCACTCCTCCCTGCTATCTTTTTCTTCTTAGAACTAATAGCATGTCGGAGGCCATGTAGATTGAGTCGATGGTCACGCGGGGGGAGCGGAATTCGCCCCCCCCCCTCCTGACAAAAAAAATATTTTCTCCAGATGTTTCATTCATTTTCCTGTTTTCAGGATTTGCATTTCGTACAACCATACAAGCTTCAACTTCTCTTTCAGCCGTTCTTCCTTAGCTGTCCTGCACTTTGTATCTACTTCATTCTTTAATCGTCTGTATTTTTTCTGCCCTCTTCATTTATTGCATTCGTTCGTAAATCAGGTCTAGTAACTCCTGAGTTCTCCATTCATTCTTACTTCAACAGCCATACAGATCTGATTCTTCAGGATTGTCCACTCTTCATCTGTTGTGCTTCTTTCAGCCTTTTTAGTCCTTATGCAACATATTCTTTAAACAATCGCTGTTTTCTCCTTCAGCTTTTCCAGATCCTATCTCCTTTCATTCCTTCCTTTCTTCAATTTCATACGTTTCTATTAATATAAATATTCCATACCTTCGATGTTCTGAATGTCAGCGCGTTTGCACTTGACAGAACAGATTTTTATGGTCCGTACTTCAAGCATAATGATTTTGTAAAATGCTAAAATAAAATCCACAACACTCACGGGCTCTGCTGAACACAAGTACAGTACTCTATTCATTCCGATAACAAAGGCTGCAGAGCATAAAAGCCATTCGTGCAAAACAAACAACTTCAAAACTCACAAACCGCGGACAACACCATGCCCATAATAGAATACAAGAGTACTAGTAAAGAAAAACGGGAAAAAATATAGGCTACAGAGAGGAGCTTAAAAGCGTGAAGTGAATGACTGGAAATAATTGGCAGCATGATAATAATGCTATGCATTTTTGCATAATAATAATAATAATAATAATAATGATAATAATAATAATAATAATAATAATAGGCCATAATAAAAATAAATAATAAGAACAATATATCCATTTTATTTTATTAACTGATACACGTCAGTATTTGCCATAGACACAGAAGTATTAAGAGAAAAGCATGCACAAACTAGGAATAAGTATCCTAAGATATTTAAAAAGAATACTATACGTAAGTTGTGAGCCTCCGTAACTCAGATGGCAGCGCTTTAACCTCTCACCACTGGGTTCTGTGGCTCAAATCCCGGTCACTCCATGTGAGATTTGTGCTGCACAAAGCGGAGGCGGGACAGGTTTTTCTCCGGGTACTCCGGTTTTCTAGCAACACTCTCCAATATTATATAATTTCATCTGTCAGTCATTAATCATTGCCCCAGAAGAGTGCGACAAGCTTCGGCAGCCGGCACAATTTATATCCTCGCCGCTGGATGGGGGCTTCATTCCATTCTTGATCGAGTGACTGGATACAGGCTGTAGATTTTCATTTCTCTATTCGTAAGTCCGGAATGTATAACATTGTCACGTATTATTTATGTGGTTCTGCAGAAGAGACATTGAATGTTTAATTATACTGTATTATGCCTGTTGCTCACGGTAAAATTTTCTGTCAAATTTATTGTACAATGATTCAATTTTATAAAATTTCTGTTGCTCACGGTCAAATTCAAATTTTATAAATCCTTTGATAAAACTTTTCATAAAATAGGACACGTTCTATTCCGTAAAATACTTTTACGAAACGAACCAATCAGCGAAGCTGACATCACGATGATGCTGGGGCTACGTCGTGGGAAGATTGTGAAGCTCGATTGTAAACAAACACTTCTTTCTAAAATGGCAGGATCCGGGTGGACTAAGGAAGCTGTTAGTGTTTTACTGGACTAATACCAGAAATATCCTTGTTTGTACGAAGTTAAATCGCCACTTTACCACAACAGAAATGCAAGAAGATAGGCAGAAAACACATTCGCCGAATTCCTATATGAATGCTAGTCTTCTAACCTCAACTAATTTTCCTCCAAGGACAGCAATACACTACCTTCTTCTCTTCCTTTAATCCAATTCCGAGTCCATCATTTCTTTTCTTCCTTTTTACCACTATAATTATTGTAGCTAAAGCAGCAAGTTTTGCTTTGTTTGTTGGAGACATACTCTCAAACACAGTCTTAAGTTGAACAGCTAATTCTTGGTTTAAAAGTTTAGCGATAGATGGCAGCACATACACATCTTAGTTCAGAAGTGAGTTCATAGATGGTCATCTCGATGCTTCCACGGATTTCATAAAATAGTTTTACCGTTAGCAACACAACTTGTTTGCTTTCTTGATTTACGCTGCCTGAACTGTCAACGATAGACCCCAAGTGTAAGCGTAAGACTTGTAGAGCATAGACACCTCTACAAAAAATGTCCGGGATGGTATATACCTATTCCGAACCGGTTGCCCCCTAGAAGCGATTTTATATTATAGTCCGCGGTAAAGAAAAATAACTCCTATAGATTAAATAAATATTTCGATATTATCCTCGAACTCCTCATCGAAATAAATTGTTTGACCTCCTCCAGTATTTTATAAGGATTACAATAATGTTGTCAGGACATTATTCGCATGAATGGTTCAGAACTTATGACCATTTTAGACTGTAGTGGTAATTCGTTCCCTGTTGTATGCTAGCAAGTTCCCTCTACCTCGCCGCTTGGAGAGCTGTAGTCGCATCGGATGAAAAATATCATCAGAGCTTCGCGACTGTATATATTAGACTGTGATAGAACTACGGATACATGAGTTTTCATTTCACAAAATCCTTCATGAATTGGTCGGAATTAAAATCACAATCGTCTTGGACTCCCAGTCTTGAAATGTCCGGCAGTAGTGCAGGTGGAATTGATGGGAATGTACATCCGATCACTCCCCTTCTATCGACAATTCTTGAAATAGTTTTCAACCTTATCCCCATTTCAATTTCAGACGAATGCAGGAGTGGTACCATTCTCACGATGTTTCTGCTTTATTCACAGTTCTAGTGCCAATTAATACAAATATACACCCTATAGCAGATAGCAGTAACACAGGTCGTCAGACAAAATTCCACTGTCTTCCATTTTTCGTCTGATTTATGTTAAAAGAGGATGATCACCCAGTTGTACTTTCCCGTAAAACAATAATCACACCACAAAACTACTATCACAAGGCTGACGTATTGGAGTAGCTTTGAATACCATCAGACTGAGCCAGATTCGAACACGTCAAGTTCGGCTCAGCAAGCCAATGCTCTGTTGTCTGAGCGATGGAAGGTAGCATTCTGACGATCATGTGCTGTTTCTTCCTAGTCCGAGTGGCTCAGACGGTTGAGGCACTGGCCTTATGACCCCAAACTTGGCAGGTTTGATTCTGGCTCAGTCCTGCAGTATGCAGGACGTAAAACCAATAACACTATTAGACTATTATTCGTCCTAGTCCGAGAGCCAATTATTAATATATGTACTCATGCTACAATCGATGTCACAGTAACACAGGCAGATAGATTAATATCACGCACGCATTGAGCTCATTGCCACAACACCTCAATCAGCTACAATCTCCTACAATGAAACAACAACAACAAAACATTTCAGATCCTGATAGTGTCGGAAATGTTGCCGTTGACACTTCGATTACATCACATCTCGGCTTACACCAAGATTCTCTGAATCAGTCCCAACAGATAATATCACTCCATTCTCACTTTGTGGTTTTTAATAACACAATGCCTTGTTCTCATAAAGGCCTCATAAATTGTAAATCAAGAGTGAGAAAGCGAACATATTTAATGAAGCGGTTTTACAGAGAAGTGGTGAAAATTAATAAAACTTTGATGACTACAAGTCTCCCCTCTTCTTATTGTCGACCCTAAACTTTTAATCCCTTGTTAAGTCTCAAATTGCAGGGTTGGTGTTCTGATGTGGCTTATTTACATGCCCTTAAGAAATGGAATATTTAATAGCAGGATCAATAAGTGAGCCTGAGAGGGAATCTCAAATGAGTATGTCTGTGATAAGCTGTCACCTTCGGAAGCCATGCTGTAGATTTTCTCTACTATAAAGAATGTCACCTAATGTTGGTCCCTAATAGAAATATTTGACTATTTCTTCGCCATTATTACCGAAACTATTTCATATATCTGCCAGTCAGTTTTGTCCAGAAATCCACTTAATGCAAATGCCCTGAGGACAGAAGAATGGAGGTTGAAGACAAACCCTCAGCTTTCGTTTTATTAAACAAGTAGAGACTGTTGAAATTAGAAGTTCAGATTTCTGTTTAACTCTTCTTACATGTAGCTTTCTGATGGACGTGTACCTTCCTTATTTTTGTATGTTACACTGACATCTTAATTTACATTCCTAATTCGACCTTTGTTTCTTTTAAAAATTCAAAGCTTTAAAAAATATTTATATCGCTATACATTCTCAGTTAAATTTCCAAAGGCGTTGTTGTCACCCTGAAGTATGACATTTTGGCTCTCCCTGGTCTATTACATTCAGAATGTAGTTTCTGGACGCATTCGATAATAATCAAAGAATTTCTGGGAGTCGTTGCCCAAATCATCAAACGGATGATGGAATCTCCCATTAGCTCCCTTTTAGTGTTGGGTTTACCCAACACCGAAACCCAACACCGATGTCTTCTTTTGCGTTTTTTCCTCCGACGCCTCATTAGATAGGGAATCTCCAGAAAGTAAACTAATTCCTTATCATCCATCTCACGGAATCTTTAACGATCTCAAGGCCACTACTACAGAAACTCACACAGGCCTGTACGGAGTACAGACGCCAACTATCAGTCGCGCAAAGTAGCCTGCAGTGGACGACCCGAGTCGTTCATAGTCGAACGAATCAAAGTCGGCTTAAGTCGCCCGATACCGTAGTCGCGTGTAGACGCTTTCAGTGGACGAGCAGCGATTACGGTGTTCTTGTACAGACACAGCTTGTTCTATCTGCCGCCAATGCAATCCAATTCCTGTCCTGTCTCCATAAAATACGGTCGGCATAAATTTCGTCTGGTTTCTGTAATGAGTTTAATTCAGGTGTGCGAGTTATTAGCCCATAGCACCGTAAGTCCAGTGGAGGGGCTGCCTCCTGTCTGCGCTAGACCGCAGGATTTTTCTGTAGGGGTTATCTCCCTTAGACTTTAAAGATCCCTCTTTACCACAAGGTAGTGTATCTTCTTTGTTTACCCCCAAGAAGAAGGGCTGCCTCCTCCGCCAGCTTCGCCGTACCAAAGGACTCCTCCGCCGTTGCTGCCGTTGAGGTCTTCACCAGAGCCCCGTTAGCCGTCACTTTTCAGGGTTTCTGTAGGGCCATCGCAACTACCGTAGCGGTCACGGGGCACACACGGTCCCCACTGTACTGAAACCTTTCCCACCGTCCCCCAAGACTCATGGGACCATGTGACAACAAACCAACCCTTTCGGGTCACGAACACATGGGACCATGCTCCACGGAAGTCGATAGTCAAGGGATCTTTTTGGTCTGTGCCGATTTCTCCTCATTGGGATTGTATACTTAATCCACTCACATGAGAAGTTATCAGCCATACGACTCAGCTAGATCACAGCTACTCTCCCGTTCCTGAGGTCTGAACACGGACTCCTCAGGGCCGAAGAACGTTCGCGGCATATAGAGGCTATCAAACATAAACTATCTTAAAGGCCTACAATGAACGGAAGAGGATTCTGGATGCATGTTTTTCGGTATAGATAGGCATGAAATCGTTTAGAACAATTTACTATTCACTCGGTGAAATATACAAAATTTACATACACTCTTGATACTTCTTACACAATTGATATAAGCAATCACTTATTTAAGCAGCGGAAAACTCCGGGCTGCCATTGACATCAGATGTTACCTCCACATTCCACAGACCAAAATCTATGTGGACGGCAACGTTAACTGGTACTTTCTCTAATCCAATAAATTTTCCCTTTTGACACAGACGTAAATATCCATATCCCTCTCTACCAAAACAGAGAATTACCGAGAGGTTATTAATATGATCTCACTTTTTCACATACTATCACTTTGAATTGCCTGTGTCCTATATTGCTTACATAACTATTACATTAGTTTGGATGTATGCTACACAAATTGTTTTGTGTATTATCGCGATTGTTTTGTGCGTTCTATCACCCGGTTACCATAAACCACTTGAGTACGACATACACAATAAAATGACCCTACCATATTCACAAAAACAAAACAAGCCATGTTCCCCCCAATGCGAGTATTCCATGGGACTGAATCCCGTATTACACATTAGACTCTATTTACACACAAGAAAACTATCCGCTTTTTTTTTGAATGGTCGGCTAACTTAAGAAATCATTAAAGTAAATATTAAAACATAATTAATCCGAACATTCTGACCATATCAGAAATCCGTCACTAAAACACGGAGAAGGAAAATAAAAAAAATGGACTCAAGTCTTCCATATAAAATTAAACAGACTTGAACAACGAATTATCATTTGCAATCACTACCAGTGGACTTTCACGAAGTCTAGATTCAAATCGACATCGATTATAAGTAAACAAAACACTTCCTGGAAAAGAAATATATCAAACACATGTATCAATAAAGACAATGGCTGTAATTAACCCGTTGTAACCCGCTGTCTTAGCGAGCTGTTGATCCCTGCTGTGCTCACACGAGGTTTGAACCTGAGACGCTGGTCGTCTCCATCCAGGGTACTGTAATCAAGCCCTAATTAATCTAATCATGTATCGAACAGTCATAACAAAAATAAACATCTATATTGCTCTGTGGGTCATGGTCTACGGCGTGGCAATTAAAGAACTTGCTGTCTTTATTCTCAAAAGAAAACAGACTGTTGGTCCGACCAACCTTTCTGCTTGTATCTATTCCTCCCTGTTCCAGATTCTCCCCCTCTCAGCCATAAATTCACGGCTGACACTTGTCCCACGGTCCGGAGACTAAAGACACTATTCAACCTGCTTCCCGCTAGGATTTTTCTTTCTGTGTCCATCAAATTAATTCATTAGAAAACTGGCACATTTCATTCAATGCTCGGGCCATCCCACATACCTTCAGTACACGAGAATCATTTCTCAAATTCGACCGTTAATTCACATTTCACTCTCTCATATCTCTGGAGGTCTGGAGTTCGACTCGTATCTTCTCTCCTTCCAAAAGTCCACCATCCGTTAGCCACTGACCACAGCAATACTCCTATTTCTCCGCCTCTGAGGCGAGAGTGTGTACCTATCAGATACTACCCTATTGCTCGAAATCTGTCGGTATAAATCATCAATCAAAATACCTTTGGTAAAATAATAATAATAATAATAATAATAATAATAATAATAATAATAATAATAATAATAATAATAATAATAATAATAACCCTCTAACCTTTTGCTTGAAATGTATCGGTATCAAAACACTGATCAAGTTACATTAAGAAAATAATAATAATAATAATAATAATAATAATAATAATAATAATAATAATAATAAAATGATAAAAATAAAATTTAATTAACATTATAAAATCCTGCCAAACCACTAACAGACCTTCTACATGTAATCTGACTAGTGTAGTGGAGGACATGGGTTCAAACCTCGGCACGTCATTTCTTGAGCATCTTCAGTTACAGCCAAAACTTATATTATCATGCAACAAACTATATCTTTACGAACATAGTGCTGATTCTAGCCCAAGCCTTTCCTCTGATACGGGCACTTGTTGATGACTCTGTCACCTCGCTAGTCCCTGCGTAACTTAGGCAATAGCTCAGATGAGATCTACATTATTAATCTACATAGCATTCTACTCCTTTTCCCCCTCAATTCCTTCTCAGCACTAAATAAACGAAATATGATAACATGCAAATGTAGCCACTAAAAGGGGTCCCAAATTCTATACATAAACAAAGGATCACTCCCTTCCCATATCTAATTAATTAAAACCAAAATGAATAAAAGGATTCCCGACCATTCTCAGGCGGATTAAGCCTATTTATAATGTTATTTTTAACCCTATACTTCATGACTGTTATTTACAAAGGGAAATACTAGCATTGGAGAAGAAACATAACTTTGTACTCAACGGTTGATGTCTTCGGCCCCATCCGGAGGTTCCGGAGGCCTATCCATGTTGGATTACTCCATGGCACCGGATCCTGGAGTCCTGGAGTTCCGAAGTTCCATATCTTGTCTCGTGTAATCCATTTTAGTAGCACACGGATCACTGAAATTAGATTGTAATTTACACAATTTATCGATTTCTTGCTCACGTGTCACCATTCACTCCTACTACTTCGTTGTTTACCCACTGACAGTTACATGGAGATGAATATACCGGCTACTTTCAGCTAGTCTACCCCAATCGCACTGTTACGCTGGGCATTCCCAGCATCCGCATGATGCAGAATTTTCTATCCCTATCTTTTGTATGTTTTGATAGTTCAGGAACACTTCTCACTGCCTGTTACTCAGTTAATAATCTGACCTGCGCTTTGTTCAGAAAACAGCGTAGATTTATACTGTTCTTTGTTGTCCTACAGAAATTCTGCGTAATATCAAGTAGTTGTTAGACCAAATCCTACTTCATATTTCACGAAGTCTTAGTCTACTTTGCAACCGAGATCTTAAGTACATCTCATTACCGTAATCTTCTGTTGCCTATCACAAATTATAATCGAAAAAACTGAAAGATTTCACTCCTGCTTTGTTCACACAGTATACAATGGAGCGGTAATTCGATAGCGGACCGGCCGTCGTTTCCCGTCGAAAGCTCCTCAACGAATGCTCCAGCTTCCTGGGACTGCAAAAACTTATACTTGACCCGGCAGTAGGGGCGGCTAGCGAGATCCACCCCCACTCTTATTTCGACTGCTCCTGGATAAACCAGCCTGTCGAAATTTGCAATACGCTAGACTGTGTGACTTGGTTATGCACAAGTACGCTATGATATGCGGAGTTGAATATGTTCGGCGGATCTGCAGTAATTAATTTATCAGCTTGGAGGGGAAGTGGGGAGTCCCCGAAGGCATCTGGTTTTTCACTAGACGTACGTACGCTAACGGAGTTATATAAGTTGTTTACCAACGCCTTTCGCTTGGAGAGTATTTTCTATCAGAACTCCTGACTTTATAATTCCACCAAAATTCAGCACACTGCTCTGACGGCTGCAGTTTTGCCAATCAAGCCTTATTTACGCCGAAAATGCATTAAATTTAGCCCGATCGCTTTGGCATCGCTGTACGCTGGCATTTGTTTTCCAATATGGAGTCGCTAAATAGTGTTCTTCTCCTGCTTCTTCTATGACGTGTGTCTAGTTCGGGGATTCTTTAAGCCACCCAGTGGGCGGGTGAGGGCGCCTCTCTGGCGGGCGTCTTATTGCACAACCTGATAATACTCCCAACATCCACACAAAGAGAGCTAGCTGCCTGATTTCTAACCAAGCATATCACTTGAAATAAATACTAATTGTGCCGGTACGGTCACAGTACATCACCCCTACAGGTAATCCCCGACTTCATGCCGTTGCCCACCCCCCACGACGTGGAAGAAGGGTTGGCCTTGTGGGAGGCTTCACGACGCTAGAGGATCTTTAATGCGGCAAGTCCGTATCAAACTTCGATATTGGCAGTTTATAGACCTGCTGCGAGACAAAATTTAGACTCTCTGGTATCTGTTACGATTGTCAGCATTTACAATGGATGGACATTGAACTTCGCCGGATGCATTTCCTGACGCCCACCGTAGGCTATATGGAGGATGTATTCACTATTGCCTGGTGCTGTGGTATTTACTAGCGTGGTTTTTTGTGTGCATATGAAGAGAAATATCTATATTTAGGCTTACAAAAACACATAATCCTCCATATATATGAATTAATCATAAGCAGTTAAAATCTTTGGTACCGAGCTCGATATCTGCAGTCGCTTAAGTGCGGCCAGTATCCAGTATGCGGGAGATAGTGGGTTCGAACCCCACTGTCGACAGCCCTGAAGATGGTTTTCCTTGGTTTCCCACTTTCACACCAGGCAAATACTGGGGGTGTACCTTAATTAAGGCCACGGCCGCTTCCTTCCCACTCCTATCCGTTTCCTGTCCCATCGTCGCCATAAGATATATCTGTGTCGGTGCGACGTAAAGCAAATAGAAACAATCCTTGGCCCAGCCGGGAATCGAACCCGGAACCCTATGCACTGAAGAGAAGTTCTCTGACCTTTCGGCCAAGGAGCCGGAGCTGCAATGGACGTTGAACAATTATTATTATTATTATTATTATTATTATTATTATTATTATTATTATTATTATTATTATTATCTATATTGAACCCTTTGGTCCATATTGAGGGATACCTTCCTTTCTTACCTATCAGCAAAGTTCATGAGATCTGTCTCTTGGGTCGTATCGGATTCTTGCTGAGGTGAAGGTAGGGTTCAGTAATTCTAATCTATCTACTTGAATGAAATGTCTGTTTAAAGGATTTCTATTTATTCAGGAAAATTTGAAGCATTCTGATATGTCAATGGTATCATAGAAGTCAATTGTGTCCGCTGGACACCACAATCATTTTTACATAAAGGTCAGAACACTGGTGTGAGACTTTGACCTAACTGCCTGATGGGCGTTCTTACTAGAAACCATTATCTCAATTATTAATTATTTAAGAAAGGAAAGTCTGGAAATCCTTAAATTCGGCTTCCATGCGAGACCACATGTACCATCATAGTGATTCGTTATGGTCCAGCCCTCGTAACACGAACTCTGAACTCTGGGTATAATTAAGGCCGTCCAATCGGTGTGTGCCACACAGTGGTTATACAACATGGACCCTTAATTGAATCGATGTGACCTGCGTCTATGTCATGGACCGACATCTAAACTTCTAAGTTACTTTAAAATCATTGTGGATGATGACCGCAAGGAAAATGATGCTACAGTGGCATATGGCCCTAATCTGAGTCACTGAGGTTGATGACCCCCTGACCATCCAAGTTTCTAGGCTGAAGGCTAAACACAATTAAGTTACATCGGTTGATGACCAAAGTTCCACTTTACTGTCCCCAGCACATTCACTGCTTAATCAATCAAAATTCAATAATTACAACAATAGCACTGCTCACAAACTTTGTGGCAGTAAAATCCATTTCTTTCGGATATGTCCCCTTAATCATTACTTTACCATTTAAATATTCCCCAGAAAACAAACTAAGATTTCCAGAATGCATCTCCAAGTTATTCGCTTGATTAAAGTTATTTCAAAATGCGGTTTCACTGAATTTAATAATTAAATAAATTTAAATGATTTACCGAAATGTTAAAGAACAACAATTTCTATCTCCGCGGACTCTAGTTTCTTCACTAATTCCTACGCAGCTGTGATGTAAATTCAATCATGTGATGTTTATCTGGCTGGAAAAGAATTGTCCAGTTATATATCTTGTCTCATGATCTCGCACTTTAAATCTAATCTAATCCTAGCCATTATTAACACTTGGGTATCCTTATAATCTACGTACAGACCACAGCAACTCGCCATATAATTACGATGTCATATCTCGTCATACCATTTATAAATTTTGCGCACCCCTCACAGACAAACCATAATCACAACCATCGTTCTATATTTTGGACAACCCTGAATTTGGTTACTCTTGTTCCTTATACTCGAAGTTCGTGGTTTCAGATGTTCATTACGTCCCCAGTTAAACAAATTTTACAGTATTCCACATTACTCAGGTTTTTACCGGCTATGAATTTCAACTAAATTCAACTTTTAAAGTTCTCCCCGGCCGAGAATACAATCTCAATTCCACGTGTGTCCCGTTATCTTACGGTGAAACCCTCTCAGCTGAGGCCTCTCGTCCCAAAGTTCGCCTGGCAGTAACATGAAACACCTGGTTTGTTCTACTTGACTGGCTTCTCAAAATGCTCCCTTTTAAATTCTGCCGACATAATTAAACAAATACGATATTCTAACCAACAAAATGCACAGATTATGCTTCAAGATGCCCACACTAATTATACGCGTCGAAAATTAATACCTCCATGGATTTCTATATGTTTCTTTCCATTCCCAACATTATAAAATATTCCTCGGGCTTCCATGTCCCGGCTTCAATGACAGGACTCTAACCTGATTCGCACATCTCATCTAAACTCATACGACAAAACTAACCTCTGTTCCCTACTCGCAACTACCATCGACAAATAACTGGAATAAAAGCCTTACTAGAATTCATGACGTATAATACGCAAATGCTTTAATAATGAATAACTTCGCATAAAATGAAATCGTATATAATAACTGGATTTTCACGAAAATGACTGAAAATTTCTACTAGATCTT
The DNA here is from genome assembly GCF_040414725.1 of Anabrus simplex. Classification (NCBI taxonomy): domain Eukaryota; kingdom Metazoa; phylum Arthropoda; class Insecta; order Orthoptera; family Tettigoniidae; genus Anabrus; species Anabrus simplex. The sequence goes on from NC_090272.1 coordinate 177,647,600, forward strand.
TTATTGTCAGTCAGACACAGTTTAAAATGGGCCTAGAAAAATGTTTCACTCCGTGACCAAATTCATCACACTAGACTCTCACCCGACAGCGCGCTTCCACTCGATTGAAAATGAGTAACCATGGATTTCTAAATTATTTACGTCAACATTACAGACAGAAAAATTTTACGTCGAATGAACATCTTAATTTGACATCACAAAATATAGGCAGTACACACACACACGGGAATGGCGACCTACATTGGACATGCTATCACTTCGAAACCCTATTCAATAACTTTTACAACATTACACGGCACTCGCAAGACTTCAAAAATTTATCCAAGTGGAAAATAAAACAAATGACTCTTTTAGTCGTGTTCTAACATTTACAAGACTTAATAGGGGTGACCACTGCATCGCATATCCCCATTCAAATACACTTTTAGAGATCATGAAACAAGATATAATAGGTAGTAAGATGGAAAGTCACCTACTTCATGTAGTCACACTATTGTTCGTCATAGGGCTCACCTGCGACCCGGGCATTTTATTTAGCCATTTTTACATTCGTGGCTTTACAGATCATTATTATATTTCTTCAGGTTTCCTGGAATAAAGCATTAAAAAAAGAAATGCCCTTCACTTTTTTGTTGAGCGCACATGATGGACTGTAATTTCTTTCCGCACACGAATTACTTTCTATAAAAATTTATTCGGTACCTTAACCGTCCTATCTGTTACAATTATTTCACTCAAGAAAACTATCTCCTCATGGAGTCAAGACCCCAGCCACAATGGCTAAAATCTGCAGTTGAACTCAGTCTACTTTTGTTGTTTGATTTCAGAGAGCAGCTCAACACTTCATCGTCCGCTTCGTACATAAAATGCAGGAGAAGGAGGCTTCGTCATGGCGTCCCTTCATATTTTTACCAGTTACCCCCTTTCTTCGGGTATCTCCCTTTGCCGCCAAGAAAATTTCTATAAATTTTCTGACTTAACTAAACTGTAATTACAAGAGTTTTGAAAGTGACTACATACTTGCTACATTTCTGGCGGTAGTGTTCATGGGCATTTAAAATTTATACGGGTTCGATTTGTGGGATAGATGACCTCCTTTGATAGGCACTATATTTTTTTGACTTGGCTTGGGTCACGCCATGTACACGCGCTTTGAAATAGTTCGCAAAACTGACTTAAGATTCTTCCGCCGTTGACACGTGTGGCTGACGTCACGTATTCCAGAGCGTGGGACCGAAGGTAATCACCCCCTCGTCACGTGTCAAATACATGCTATCAAAGAATCCAACTTTTAATTTAATTGTCAATTTATGCATAATGTTCTTAGGGCACAAAGGTCATGGGTTCAATATATTAAAAGAGTTTACAAAAACAGCTTTGACAAATACGTCCGTCCGGTCTACTGGACCGATTTGATTCATTTCTTTTTTATTCACTCCGGAATTATCTGCCGGTGAATCAAGAGATATTGATAGGTCTCTAAGTTCAGGTAACTTTGAGTAATCATAAAATCAAATCATTTCATGATCACGCCAATAATTGCAGGCGAAGGCGTACCCTAGCCCGCATTACATTCTGTACTTTACAGGTTGATAAGCGACCAAACCCCCAAACCCCATGGCACTACAGCCCTTGAAGGGCCTTGGCCTACGAAGCGACCGCTGCTCAGCCCGAAAGCCTGCAGATTACGAGGGGTCGTGTGGTCAGCACGACGAATCCTTTCGGCCGTTATTCTTGGCTTTCTAGACCGGGGTCGAAATCTTACCGTCAGATAGCTCCTCAATTCTAATCGCGTAGGCTGAGTGGACCTCGAACCAGCCCTCAGGTCCAGGTAAAAATACCTGACCTGGCCGGGAATTGAACCCGGGGCCTCCGGGAAGAGGCAGACACGCTACCCCTACACCACAAGCGACCAACACATTCGTTAATATCCTGATAACTTAGATGCTGCTAATAGAAAACATCGATGTACGCGCACACGGGAAGGTATCAAGTCAACTATCCTTCTGTACGACCGCACAGACGGGAAGGTATCAAGTCAACTATCCTTCTGTACGACCGCACAGACGGGAAGGTATCAAGTCAACTATCCTTCTGTACGACCGCACAGACGGGAAGGTATCAAGTCAACTATCCTTCTGTACGACCGCACAGACGGGAAGGTATCAAGTCAACTATCCTTCTGTACGACCGCACAGACGGGAAGGTATCAAGTCAACTATCCTTCTGTACGACCGCACAGACGGGAAGGTATCAAGTCAACTATCCTTCTGTACGACCGCACAGACGGGAAGGTATCAAGTCAACTATCCTTCTGTACGACCGCACAGACGGGAAGGTATCAAGTCAACTATCCTTCTGTACGACCGCACAGACGGGAAGGTATCAAGTCAACTATCCTTCTGTACGACCGCACAGACGGGAAGGTATCAAGTCAACTATCCTTCTGTACGACCGCACAGACGGGAAGGTATCAAGTCAACTATCCTTCTATACGATCATTAATAAAGCGCAGGGACAAACTCTTGAAAAAGTGTGTGTCTACTTACCTGAACCAGTATTCGGTCACGGCCAATGGTATGTTGCACTATCGCGAGCAAAATCGGTCGAAAGTGTTAAAATCCAGATACGCCCGACTGGTCGAAGCACGGTGAATGCAAAGAAGTGTAATAAACCGATATTAAATGTTCGTAAAACTGTTGAAAAGGGCAGGCAAAACAATGTGACAACGACATGAATATCAAGACAAACTATCTGACCTGTTTATAACAAATGCTGCGGAACAGTACAGGTCCTCTAATTATTATTATTATTATTATTATTATTATTATTATTATTATTATTATTATTATTATTATTATTATTATTATTAAAGACTTTTGTGCTTTTCAGCGTCCAGTCTGCAAGCCTCTGTGAATTTACTAAACGTAGCCACAATCCTCGATTTGCAACTAGTGCTGTAGCCACATTTAGTTCTATATCTCTTATCTTTAAATCTTTAGAAACTGAGTCTAACCATCGTAGTCTAGGTCTTCCTCTACTTCTCTTACCCTCCATAGCAGAGTCCATTATTCTCCTTAGTAACCTATCCTCCTCCATTCGCCTCACATGACCCCACCACCGAAGCCCAGATTTCGCTCCCGTAAAGCAAAGTTGGTCTGAAAACTGACCGATGTAAAGATAGTTTCGTCTGGGAGCTGACTTCCTTCTTACAGAATACTGTTGATCGCAACTGCATTACCTTTACTACACCTGGATTCAATCTCACTTACTATATTACCTTCCTGGGGGAACACACAACCTAAATACTTGAAATTATCGACCTGTTCTAGCTTTGTATCACCAATCTGACATTCAGTTCTGTTGAATTTCTTACCTACTGATATCAATTTAGTCTTCGAAAGGCTAATTTTCATACCATACTCTTTGCACCTATTTTCAAGTTCCAAGATATTAGACTGCCGGCTTCGTGGTGTAGGGGTAGCGTGCCTGCCTCTCACCCGAAGGCCCCGGATTCGATTCCCGGCCAGGTCAGGGATTTTTACCTGGATCTGAGGGCTGGTTCGAGGTCCACTCAGCCTACGTGATTAGAATTGAGGAGCTATCTGACGGTGAGATAGCGGCCCCGGTCTAAAAAGCCAAGAATAACGGCCGAGAGAATTCGTCGTGCTGACCACACGACACTTCGTAATCTGCATGATTTCGGGCTAAGCAGCGGTCGCCTGGTAGGCCAAGGCCCTTCAAGGGTTGTAGTGCCATGGGGTTTGGTTTGGTTTTAAGATATTAGACTGCAGGCTTTCGCTACAATCTGCCATTAAGACCAAGTCGTCAGCAAAGGCCAGACTGCTTACCACATTTCCACCTAACTGAATCCCTCCCTGCCACTTTATATCTTGCAGCAGATGATCCATGTAAACTATGAACAGCAAAGGTCTAACCCCTGTAAGTACCCTGAACCAATCTTCTTGTTCAGGTAGGCCTATTGATGTACTGCGAGAAACTCCGTCCGAACCATACAGCAGGTACATTGACAGAATCAGATAAGACTTGAAACAATCTGGCAGTACGCAGGACACTATACACGACAGGCCCACATCCAGAAAAAGAAAAGGGGGCTCTGCCGACCAAAGAAATTACAGTAGGAAAGCCAGCTCATGAAAACTTACTGGTACAAACGAAGGTAAAGGGATGTCCGGTCCAAAGTATGTCCAGTACTTTAATTTCTTCTCATTTTCTCTCCAAAAATGAGAAACCTTCACTAAGATTGATGTCTTACTGTTGTCTCTTAATTCCAATTACCCCTGATCATCTTTTTCATTGTCCGGCTTCATGGTCCACAGGGACCCGGTTTCGATTCCCGGTCGGGTCGGGGATTTTAACATTCATTGGTTAATTCTGATGATTCGAGGGCTGGGTGTGTGTGCCGTCTTCAGCATTAGAATTCATCAAAAGTAGGGCTCCATCCTCACAAACGCTCAAGTCGCCTATACGACGTCAAATTATTATTATTATTATTATTATTATTATTATTATTATTATTATTATTATTATTATTATTATTATTATTATTATTATTAATCATTCTCATTTTAAATTTTTCCAATCAATCTCACTTAAAACTTAATCTAGACATGTACATAGTATTATACACACTTAAATGTTAATCACAGACTGCTACGCTTCCCGGCGTTCGGTCAACAAGTTTCTACAAATGAAGTAAGCACTTCAGCTTCATCTATTGAATTCATTCCTCACTTAACCCTTATCTCATCGTTGCAAATAAACTTCTGTGATTGTTCTCGCTTGCTTTTATAACAGTAATCATTCTCGCTATAGTCAAGTCTATTACTTCCAGCTTAAGAAATAACAATTCCAAGTCTACCGCGAAATTAAAGTCGGCCTGCAAACTTCTCTGGCGGTGACACTAATGTTGAATCCCGTTATACAAAAACTAAGTTTCAGAAGCGTGACTTGTACGTTACCTATTTAGAACCTTAATCACAAGAACTTATGGTGTTGATAGAGATGGTGCAGTGTATTATAGCACCTTCCATCTCCTAGGTTGTCTGAGGATATTTCTTACGTAACTTTCATATGTTATTTCCAATAGGCACGATAATGGAAGCGATACTTTTTACTTACTTGCTTACGTCTTGGTTTTACAGGAACAATAGTAAAGTCCTCTCAGCTTTAATTATTGTGTTGATGGTATGATAGTACCTCATGGGGAACAATGTAAGTACGTAGGCGGTTAATACAAGGAATGATCTTCATTGCGGTAATCATATTAACGAGGTAGTTAAGAAAAGTTACAGATCTATTCTCATGGTTGTGAGAGCATTGAGGGATTCTAGTAAGGACGTAACGGACAGGGGGTATAAGTCTCTGCTTAGACCGCAATTAGAGTATGACTCCCGTGAATGGGAACCTCACCAGGACTACTTAATTCGAGAAATGGAAAAAATTCCAAGGAAAGCAGCACTACCACAAAATATAAATTTCCTGTTTCCGTATTGACAGCTAAAATAATGTTCTTCAAATAACTATAATAATGATTTATTATTGAACAGTATCCTCCTTAGTCAATACCTTATGTTTAATGCGAATTTAAAATACTTAAATTTCACATACGTCACATCTATACTGTTTCGATCCTAATTGGATCATCTTCAGTAGATTGCTAAAAGTGGCATCAAATATTGTAGTTATAAGCAGCACGATTTGTTCTGGGTGATTTCCGACAAAGGAATGGTGTTCCTAAAATGCTGGAAACTTTGGGCTGGGAAGACTTGGGAGTAAGGGGACGAGATACTTGACTATGTGGTATGTTTCGAGCTGTCAGTGTTATGGAATGACATAAACAGAAGCATAAGCTTGAGCGGAGCTTTTAATAATAATAATAAACACTTTATTAATCATCATAATTAATAAAGATACAGCACACAAATTGTGCATTGTATAAACAAAGTTTGTCATATGTACTGTCACTTCTCACTATTACAAAAGTTCACAATAGATAATCCCCGGTTTTTGCATGTGATTACGTGATATCGACTGCAATGCTCATTGCACAGCTTGCAAACACAGGTTTCGTCGGGGTCATGGAAGTACTCGGTGTTGCACAGTTTATGGTGGTACCCATGGAAAGATCGTAATATGAAGATAAAGTTGGAATTGAAGAGGACAGGTTGCGGCAAATATTCACTTATAGGTCGAGGAGTAAGAGATTGAAATAAATTATCAAGGGAAATGTTCGACAAATTTCCAAGTTCGTTAAAAATACTTTTTTTAAAGAAAAAGGTAGATAAATATTTATAAATAAATGTAAATGTGAGGTAAACAATTGATAGGGAATCTGCCACCTGGGCGACCGCCCTAAATGTAGATCATTGATTGACTGATTGATTGATTGATTTAATTTTCTACTCCACTCCCCGTTCTCCACTACCTTGTTTCTCCATCGCTTCATCTTTTTAAATATATTCTTCTACTGTGAGCTTGCATCCGGGAGGTAGTGGGTTCGAACCCCACTATCGGCAGCCCTGAAGATGGTTTTGCGTGGTTTCCCATTTTCACGCCAGGAAAATGCTGCGGCTGTACCTTAATTAAGAACACGGCTGCTTCATTCCCACCCCTACATCTTTCCTATCCCAAGGTTGCCATTAAGACCTATCTCTCTCTCTCGGTGCGACGTAAAACAAATTTTAAAAATCTTCTTCCCATGAATCCAGCTTTTCCTTGGACTTCCCATGTTTCTTCCTCCTCCAGATCTAACTATTTTCAATTTTTTAATATCTCCGTTATCAACCGTTTTTTCTTCGTGTCCTGTCCGCCTGAAGCGCTGTTATACCAGCATCTCTGCATTATTTTGCTAACACTTTCTTCGTTCGTGTCCACCATGCTCAGTTTTGATATACTGGCCCACACCTTTTTCCTCAGTAACTTATTTCTCGTTTAGAGGCGTCCTGCTCGTTGCCAGTGTGGTCAGCGTACTGCTGACGTTCGATTATCGGCCGGGCCGATGATTCTTCTTTTTTTTTTTTTTTGCTTTACGTCGCACCGACACAGATAGGTCTTATGGTGACGATGGGACAGGGAAGGGCTAGGACTGGGAAGGAAGCGGCCGTGGCCTTAATTAATGCACAGCCCCAGCATTTGCCTGATGTGAAAATGGGAAACCACGGAAAACCATTTTCAGGGCTGCCGACAGTGGGGTTCGAACCTACTATCTCCCGAATACTGGATATTGGTCGCACTTAAGCGACTGCGGCTATCGAGCTCGGTCCGATGATTTTTAACTTCATATGGTTAATTTTTCAGGCTCGAGGACTGGGTGTGTTTCTGTTCGACTTAACGCTCTACATTTACAAACAACATATCATGCTACCAAACACCACAGTAACGCACAATAATGAATGCAGCCCTCCTTCCACATAGGGTTGGCGTCAGGAACGGGATTTCGCCGTAAAACTGCTTTACACCGCACCGTCACAGAAAGGACTTAATGGCGACTATGGGATAGGAAAGGGCTGGTAGTGGTAAGGAAGCGGCCGTGCCCTTAATTAAGGTCTGGTGTGAAAATATGAAACCTCGGAAAACCATCTTCAGAGCTGGAGAAACTAAGCCAAATCCACAACCACCAATTCCTGCAGAGAACATGGCGTCAAACAACAAGTGCTATCTACATCTGGGTGGATAATGCCGTTAAGGTCAGATAGATCATATTATAAAGGAAGAATAGAACAGCAAGACTGTGTTTCTTTTAAAATTGGACAGACGTACATTTAAATAGAAGGGTAGAATTAGATATGTTACGAGCAGGAGCACATTCAACTACTGTTTTCGTTCACTGATTGGTTTCTGAATGAAGCCGCCATTTTGAAACCGATGGCCAGTCAGCGAGCGCTCGAACTTCGAACAACTCGTCATGAAGATTACATCCGACAACTAAAGACACAGGGAAACTATGTTTTGTAGAGAATTTTAAGTCGTCGATTATTACAGTATTGTACTCGTTACTTAGGATTTCTCCCATTTTATTGAACTTGTCCACGGACACTCCCACCACTAAAAGCCATACGCCATTTCATTTTCCTATTTTATTGCTGTGTATTTCTCCAGATGGCTTGATTTCTGGTTTTCAGTCTACTGTAGACACGTGCTCGCGTTGTGGAAGTACAATAACTCCGGATAGTGAGGATCTGTATGTTTATAAAGTTGAATACATACGGATAAGGTATTTCATTTGCAGTGCTTGCAGCAGTGAAAAAAGAGTAGTCTGTCAATACCGTTATAGGTCTATAGAACAACAGACCTTAAACCGTACGATGTAATATTTTTGACAGTGGTTAAACATCGCACTAACACATCGAAGATTTCGGCGACGCAAGGATGGGAAATGGCTAGAATTTGGAAGGAACCGGCCATGCCTTAAAGGTACAGCTCCAGCATTTGCTTGGTGTGAAATCGAAACCACGGAAAAACATCTTCAGGGCTGCCGATGGTCGGATTCGAACCATCATAATAAACATGTGTGTTGGGAACAATTAAACATAAAATAATACACATACTTGTGAAAACTGAAAATAATATTTCGCTCCGCAGTACGGATCATGTAGCCGTAATCTGTTTCCGGGTTCGAATCCCACCGTCGACAGCCATGAAGAGAATTTTTCGTGATTTCAAACTTTCATATCAAGCAAATGTCGGTGCTGTACCTTAATTAAGGTCATGGTCGCTACCTTCCAGCCTATTCCAAATGAACTATCCACGAATATCTGCTTGTATTATTGTGACGTAATTTAATTTAATTTCGTGTGGCAATTTCTAGTCGGGTCAAGCCCTTGTAATGCAGGCCCTCCGATGAGGGTGGGTGGCGTCTGCCATGTGTATGTTACTGCGTGTTATTGTGGTGGATGATAGTGTTATGTGTGGTGTGTAAGTTGCAGGGATGTTGGGGACAGCACAAACACCCAGCCCCCGGGCCATTGGAATTAACCAATGAAAGTTAAAAACCCCGAACCAGCCGGTAATCGAACCCGGGATCCTGAGAACCGAAGGCCAGTACACTGACCATTCAACTAACAAGTCGGAAATTGTAACGTGAAACCACTAGTAAAAAAAATGAAGTAATATTTACATTTTCTGGCTGGAAGGTTTTTGCGTCAGTATTAATAGACTACATCTGCGGCCACGCTGAAATATCCTTCCATGATTGTAGAAGCAATATTTCGCGCGAGGTCCCTGTTTTTATTATTATTATTATTATTATTATTATTATTATTATTAAATATCAATAATGGCATAACAATGTATGGTCTGTTTTAATGAAAATATCCCAATGAAGCATCGGTGATTATTTGATATTTGCCAGTTTGAACATTTGTATAGAAAATGACAGAACTCTCGTCCAGTGACATTGATAAAAACTTGTTCTTAACGTTGTTATTTAAACAACCAGAGGCCTATTAGACTCCATAGATTTATGGCCATGCATATTAAAGAGGAATGCGAAGTCAACACAGTGACAACCGGTTAACTTTACTTCTCAGGCAGGTGGGTAACTCTTATGTCAGCTAGCTCTTCATTTATTTTTTCACATGTCTACATCAACCTGGTCGGCTCTTTGTCTAAATGATTAGCGTAGTGGTCTTGGGTTCGATTCCTGTAGCTTAGACACTGGGATTTATTGTTCGTCTTAACACACGCTTCATTAACATTCAACATAAATATCACACTACATACACCGTCAGAAACACGCAATGGTGAATAAATGCCTCCTCAAGAATTTGGCGTCAGGAAAGGCATCCGACCGTAAAACTGGGCTAAATCCACAAAGATGCTGACCCCAATTACTGTAATTGGGTAAAAGGCCAACCTCTTTCCAGTTCAAATTTCCAACCTGAAAATCCTGATTATGTACGAGAATGGAACCCGAAATCATCGGAAACATAATCAACAATGATAACTGTTCGACTGGGGTGATGACATTCCTTTGGTAATAATAATAATAATAATAATAATAATAATAATAATAATAATAATAATAATAATAATAATAATAATAATTGCAATTGTAATGTTTTATGGCTGACATAGGAACACTCTAGTTAATTATCAAAGAAAATTTAGCTTTTCTATGCTTCCAATACTTCTTCATCCTCTCCGATACGCTACCTTTTGCCCTTTTATTAATTTTGGTCTGTAGTCTCACATGTGAATCGTTGAGAAAGTTTTGTCTGTTTTGTTCTTGAGATAATTTAGTGTTATTTGTTGTTCATTTATATCATTCTTATTTTCTGTGATCCATTTCATCCTGGTATAGCTATTTGATATTTTTTCTATTATTTCTATTAGTTTTATATTAATTCCAGGCTCCGCTGTTCTAATAAGATGTCTAAAAATCAGATGGGCTTCCTTCTAAAACTGTGCTCAATACTGGTTCGATTTCCCTATAAACTGTGTTGTTTGAAGCGATTCTACAATGACCATTACCTTGTTATTGTTTATTTTTATACTTTCTAATTATTATTATTTCTGTCTTAAGTACTTTATCCGTTTCAGCTGTCTAAGTACTTTTGAAAATAGTTTCACTTGCATACGTCACCTCTGGCTGCGTGACTATTTTATAATGTCTTAAATTTGCTGCAGTCGATAAAATTTTTTTGTTGTATGTGTTTTTGGTGACATAATTTGCTTTGATTAATTTATTTATTCTATTTTGCCAGGTTGGTTTTCCGTTTAGATTATAATTTCACCTAAATACTTACACGTATCAACAACTTTGATTTCATGTCCATCAATACTCATTTTAATAATAATAATAATAATAATAATAATAATAATAATAATAATAATAATAATAATAATAATAATAATAATAATAATAATGTTTGTAACAAAGAGGCAAAGTTACGTTCGTATGACCATACATTAAAGTTTTGTTCACGATTTTGTTATAGTAATAATTCTGCTAGTATTTATGTTATATTTAATAAAAAACTAATAATGACAATTTGAAGATAAATGCAGATTTGCGGTTAAATTATTCAGAAAATTTTCACGTTCCCATCTCATTCTTTCGGAGTTATTCATTCTGTGGTTTCTATATAATATATATTTCTCTGCAGATAGTCCTAAACCTAAAAGAATTCTACTTGCTTTTATCTAACGTGATCTTGAATCCATGTCATCAAGTAAATCACATGATCATGATGCTACAGTTAACAGTGACAACAAAGGGAACGTACTCACTGAATTATCACGTTTCTCAGAACTGTCTTTTTTTAGCCACACAGCATTGATTCGTGATGTCAAGGAACTTCTGAATGATCGTGCCAATTAAGGGGCAGAAAAATGCTATTGTTACGGAAAATTACATAGGTAGTGTATACTTGAACTAAAAGTGTCCGCAATTTTGGAGCCGATGCGTTGGCAAGTCTGTTGTCGGCGGGTCATGAACTTTGTCAATTGGGTGTCGAGTGAGTACAGTACCCTACACGAGTTCATTGCGCTAGCAGCGAAGTCAACGGCCTGGGCCCTCTTCTCTACAGTACGTCTTCCTCCCCCCTTCCCCCCTTGCGGCCCACCACACTCAGTAGCACAGGGGAAGGGGGAATACACTTTGCGAGGACTTCGCAAACTCTCCATAGAACAAGAGTTCAGTTCTCGGATACAATTTCATTTCGCGATCAAATGGTTTATGTGCTTGCTTGCCACACTCTTAACTAACTTATTCATTTCCTAAAACATTTATTTATTTATTTATTTATTTATTTATTTATTTATTTATTTATTTATTTATTTATTTATTTATTTATTTATGTATTTATTTATTCATTTATTTATTTATTTATCCACGGCTTCGCTCGCGAGATGTGAGAAACAGTCCCCTTTTAAGTAGAAAAAAAGAAAGGATTTCTTTGTTTCCAAAGGAGATTCTAAAGACCAATTTTCACGTCTGTAACATCTTAGTTTTTGAAATATAAGTATCCTCACACAGAGAATTCAACCCCTTCTTCACTTATTTTCGATATCCAGCTTAATTTGATTTTCCAAAAACAAACAGTACGTGTTTCTATATTTTTAAAGTAGATTACAAAATACCAATTGCTGTTAGATGATGATGCTTGTTGTTTAAAGGGGCCTAACATCTGAGGTCATCGGCCCCCAAATACCAATTTTTATGTCCGTAACATGGTAAGTTTATGAGATATAGTATAGATATACTCATTTTAAAAACTGCTCCACTCTTCAGCTGAGTGGTCAGCGTTGAGGCCTTCGGTTCACACGGTTCCGGGTTCAATTCCGGGCTGAGTCGGGGAATTAAATCGCATGTGATTAATTCTTCTGGGTCTGGGATAGGTTGTTTGTGTTTATCCCAACACTCTCCTCTTCATATTCACTCAACACACAACTTTACCAACCACAACAGGAACACGCAACAGTAATTACATCCCTACACATAATGTTGGTGTCAGGAAGGGCATCCAGCCGTAAAACAGGGTCAAATCCACATTTGCGACACAGTTCGCACCCGCGACCCCATGGGTGTGTGAAAAGCGGTAGAAGAAGATATTCATTTTGAAAATTCACCCACTTTTTTATTTCACCCCCTTAAGTGGTTTTTGCAAAAGAAAAGTGTGTTCATTTGTTTTTAAAGGAGATTCTAAGTACCACTTTTAACGTCTGTAGCATCTTCAGTTTCTGAGATATATGTATCCTCGTATAAATAATTCAAATACTTCCTCAGTACTTTCACCTCCCCCCACCCCACCATCACCACTTAATTGGATTTTCTGAAAACAAAAATTTGTGTTCTGTTATTTTTACAGGAGATTCCAAATACCAGTTTTCATGTCTGTAACATGTTAGGTCTCTGTGATATATTGTAGATAATCTCGCTGCTGTAAGAATACTGGAGCTGACGTCGCCATGGTTACGGCAGTTCTTTATCTGATTCCTAGAGCAGGGGTAGTGTGGTGCCAATATCTCCGTAACAGTTGGTTTTAGGGCCTTAAGATATGGTTTTCGGGCCCGTAGTGCCTACCGAGTTTTGTTCTTTGCGCCAAGGGGCTTAAAATGAGCTTTGTTT